>NC_088227.1:31371396-31671396 GCF_036934945.1 Oncorhynchus masou masou
TTTTAGCCTTCCATAGTGACATCACCATGCTGTAAAATAGTTAATAGACAGAGTTCCAAACCTTTCTGCTAATAGTAGACGTTTTTCAGTTTGTCCCTCCCCTCTCACACCACTTCCAGACAGTTTTTACAAAATTGTTGCTTGGGAAATTGCTCTTTGCTAAGAAGCTGTTTTTGTTTCTTTAACTGAATTAGGGCGGCAGGGTGGCCTAGTGGTTAGAGCATTGGACTAGTAACCGGAAGGTTGCAAGTTCAAATCCCCGAGCTGACAAGGTCTGTCGTTCTGCCCCTGAACAGGCAGTTAACCCAGTGTTCCTTGGCAGTCATTGAAAATAAGAATTTGTTCTTAACTGACTTGCCTAGTTAAATAAAACAATCACAGTAAAGTACAGAATTGTTACCCATAAATTATTTGATATTGAGATAAAAACAACTGCATTTCACACCTTTATCAATTTCTGTTTGTTTTGCAGCAAATTTTAAGCAATTTTACCCATTTTGCCATGGGGTGGAGAGACAATTTTTTCAGCTACAATCCTACACATTTTATAATGACATGCCATGTTAATTGGATATCTGGGTGAGAATGACTAACAAAATGAATGGGGGCCCCTATTCAGCCATGATTACTAACTACATATCTAAAACGTGTTAGCTCAGTAACTGACATAACAAGAGAGGGGTCTGGTTTAGTTGAGAATCAGAGAGGGGATGCAGAGCTGTTTACTTGCACGTCATTTAGCAGAAATGGACTGGAGTTGAGTCAGTGTGTTGGCAGCAGCCACTCAATGTTAGTGGTTGCTGTTTAACAGTCTGATGGCCTTGAGATAGAAGCTGTTTATCAGTCTCTCGGTTCCAGCTTTGATGCACCTGTACTGACCTCGCCTTCTGGATGATAGCGGGGTGAACAGGCAGTGGCTCGGGTGGTTTTTGTCCTTGATGATCTTTATGGCCTTCCTGTAACATCGGGTGGTGTAGGTGTCCTGGAGGGCAGGTAGTTTGCCCCCGGTGATGTGTTGTGCAGACCTCACTACCTTCTGGAGTGCCTTACGGTTGTGGGCGGAGCAGTTGCCGTACCAGGCGGTGATACAGCCCGCCAGGATGCTCTCGATTGTGCATCTGTAGAAGTTTGTGAGTGCTTTTGGTGACAAGCCAAATTTCTTCAGCCTCCTGAGGTTGAAGAGGCGCTGCTGCGCCTTCTTCACGATGCTGTCTGTGTGGGTGGACCAATTCAGTTTGTCTGTGATGTGTATGCCGAGGAACTTAAAACTTACTACCCTCTCCACTACTGTTCCATCGATGTGGATAGGGGGGTGTTCCCTCTGCTGTTTCCTGAAGTCCACAATAATCTCCTTAGTTTTGTTGACGTTGAGTGTGAGGTTATTTTCCTGACACCACACTCCGAGGGCACTCACCTCCTCCCAGTAGGCCGTCTCGTCGTTGTTGGTAATCAAGCCTACCACTGTTGTGTCGTCCGCAAACTTGATGATTGAGTTGGAGGCGTGCGTGGCCACGCAATCGTGGGTGAACAGGGAGTGCAGGAGAGTGCTCAGAACGCACCCTTGTGGGGCCCCAGTGTTGAGGATCAGCGGGGTGGGGATGTTGTTGCCTACCCTCACCACCTGGGGGCGGCCCGTCAGGAAGTCCAGTACCCAGTTGCACAGGGCGGGGCGGGGTCGAGACCCAGGGTCTTGCATGCTATTGTTTGTACAGATGAATGTGATACCTTCAGACATTTGGACATTTCTCCCAGACTTGTGGAGGTCTCCAATTGTCCAATTGTCTTGGCTGATTTCTTTTGATTTTCCTATGATGTCAAACAAAGAGGCACTGAGTTTGAAGGTAGACCTTGAAATAAATCCACAGGGACCCTTCCATTTGACTCAAATGATGTCAATTAGCCTATCAGAAGCTTCTAAAGCCATGACATCATGGAATCTGGAATTTTCAAAGCTGTTTAAAGGCACAGTCAACTTAGTTTGATTTCTGATCTACTGGACTTGTGATACAGTGAATTATAAGTGAAATAATCTGTCTGTAAACAATTGTTGGAAAAATGACTTGTGTCATGCACAAAGTAGATGTAAACTTCCGACTTCAACTGTAAATGAGATAATTACAACCAGGAATACGACTTTCCAAAATGGATCCTTTGTTCGAACCTCCACCCTGGACATGGAATCTTATCCCAGAGGCCGACCCAAAACAACGCGGTCGCCGCAGGAGAGGCAGACGGAGCGGCCTACTGGTTAAACTTAGAAGGCCAGCACACAATCCACCACTTCCGAGCATATTACTGGCCAATGTCCAAACTCTAGAGAACAAGGTGAATGAAATTAGGGCACAAGTTGCCTTCCAGAGAGACATCAGAGATTGTAACATTCTCTGTTTCACGGAAACATGGGATATATTGTCAGAGTCGGTACAGCCACCTGGTTTCTTCACGCATCGCGCCAACAGAAACAAACATCTCTATGGTAAGAAGAAGGGCAGGGGTGTATGCCTTATGATTAACGACTCATGGTGTAATCATAACAACATACAGGAACTCAAGTCCTTTTGTTCACCTGACCTAGAATTCCTTAAAATCAAATGCCGACCGCATTATCTACCAAGAGAATTATCTTCGATTAAAGTCACAGCCGTGTATATTCCCCCCAATGCAAAGTGGAAACCATATATCCTGAGGCTGCATTTATTGTAGCTGGGGATTTTAACAAAGCTAATCTGAGAACAAAGCTTCCTAAATTCTATCAGCATATAGAATGCGCAACATTATGGTAGCATCTGGTGGAATGCTGGACCATTGCTACTCTAACTTCCTTGATGCATACAAAGCCCTCAAAGCCCTTCTCAGACAACAACATTGACGTATAGGCTAACTCGGTGAGCGAGATTATTTGCAAGTGCATCGGTGATGTTGTACCCACTGTGACTATTAAAACCTCCCCTAACCAGAAACCGTGGATTGATGGCAGCATTAGCGCAAAACTGGACGCGCGAACCACCGCTTTTAAATTATGGCAAGGCAACTGGAAACATGACCAAATACAAACAGTGGAGCTATTCCCTCCGCAAAGCAATTAAACAAGTAAACGCCAGTTTAGAGACAAAGTAGAGTCACTATTCAATGGCTCAAACACGAGATGTATGTGGCTGGGTCTACAGTCAATCACTGATTACAAAAAGAAAACCTGTCCCGTCGTGGACATCAACGTCTCACTCCCAGACAAATTAAACAACTTCTTTGCTCGCTTTGAGGACAATACAGTGCCACTGACACGGCCCACTCCCAAAGCCTGTGGGCTCTCCTTCACCGTGGCCAATGTGAGTAAAACATTTAAATGTTTTAACCTTTGCAAGGCTGCCAGCTAAGATGGCATCCCTAGCCGCTTCCTCAGAGCATGCACAGAACAGCTGGCTGGTGTGTTTACGGACATATTAAATCAATCCCTATCCCAGTCTGCTGTGCCCACATGCTTCAAGATGGCTACCATTGTACCTGTTTGCAAGAAACCTAAGGTAGCACTCACTTCTGTCATCATGTAGTGCTTTGAGAGACTAGTCAAGGATCATATCACCTCCACCCTACCTGATAAGCTAGAACCACTCCAATTTGCTTACTGCAAATTGCTGTTCATTGACTACAGCTCAGCATTTAACACCATAGTACTCTCCAAACTGGTCATCAAGCTTGAGACCCTGGGTCTTGACCCCGCCCTGTGTAACTGGGTCCTGGACTTTCTGATGGTGGTGGTGAGGGTAGGAAACAACATCTCCATCCCGCTGATCCTCAACACTGGGGCCCCACAAGGGTGCATTCTCAGCTACCCGCTGTAGTCTCTGTTCACCCATGACTGCGTGGCCATGCACGCCTCCAACTCAAATATCAAGTTTGCAGACGACATTACAGTAGTAGGCTTGATTACCAAGAACGAAAAGACAGCCTACAGGGAAGAGGTAAGGGCCCTTGGAGTGTGGTGTCAGGAAAATAAACTCTCACTCAACGTCTACAAAACAAAGGAGATGATCGTGCACTTCAGGATGCAGCAGAGGGAGCATCCCCCCATCCAAATCGACGGGACAGCAGTGGAGAAGGTGGAAAGTTTTACGTTCCTTGGCTTTCACATCACAGACAAACTGAAATGGTCCACCCACACAGACAGAGTGGTGAAGAAGGTGCAAAGGTGCCTCTTCCACCTCAGGAGGCTGAAGAAATTTGGCTTGTCACCTAAAACCCTCATAAACTTCTACAGATGGACAATTGAAAGCATCCTGTCGGGCTGTCGGGCTCCGGCCACAACATTAAGGCTCTCCAGAGGGTGGTGCAGTCTGCACAACGCATCACCGGGGCAAACTACCTGCCCTCCAGGACACCTACACCACCCGATGTCACAGGCAGGCCAAAAAGAACATAAAGAACAACAACCACCCGAAATACTGCCTGTTCACCCCGCTATCGTCCAGAAGGTGAGGTCAGTACAGGTGCATCAAAGCTGGGACCAAGAGTCTAAAAAACAGCTTCTATCTCAAGGCCAGACTGTTAAACAGTTCTCACTAACATACAGTGGCTGCTGCCAACATATTGACTTATTTCATAGTTTTGATGTCTTTACTATTATTCTACAATGTAGAAAATAGCAAAAATAGAGAAAAACCTTCGGATGAGCAGCAGTGCCCAAACCTTTGACGGGCACTGTATGTAGTAAATAAGTAAAGAACCACAGGTATTAAGTAGAACGTGTGATGTAGTGATAAATAGTAAATTAGTGGGATTGGCGCCATTTGGTAGCAACTATAAACAATTGCATAAGAAGACCTAATATAAATTGATGTACTCGTGACTCGACTTGTGACTCAGACTTGGAGTCAGACTCGACGGACTGAAAAACAGCTTTTATCTCAAGGCCATGACTACAGCTCAGCATTAAACAGCCACCACTAACATTGAGTGGCTGCTGCCAACATACTGACTCAACTCCAGCCACTGTAATACATTTAATAAATTGATTTAATAAAGGTATCACTAGTCACTTTAAATAATGGCACTTTAATAATGTCTACACATCCTACATTACTGATCTCATATGTATATACTGTATTCTGCACCATCTACTGCATCTTGCCTGTGCCGCATGGCCATCGCTCATCGATATATTTATATGTACATATTCTTAATCCTTCCTTTACACTTGTGTCTACAAGGTCGTTGTTGTGAAATTGTTAGATTACTTGATTACTTGTTAGATATTACTGCATGGTCAGAACTAGAAGCACAAGCATTTCACTACATTCGCATTAACATCTGCTAACCATGTGTATGTGACCAATAAAATGAGATTTGTTTTGATTGAAGTCACCTTGTCTGAGAGAGAATTACACGGTTATCAAACCATCATGCCAGAGTAAGCCTACAGGAATCACAGCCCTTATTTGAAGTGCATCTCATATCCCCTACGGGAGAAATGAATGGTGGAAAAAGGATTGGAACCATTTCCGTGTTTGACCACTAGGTTTAATGGGTAAGGATGACTTATACTGTGCTACTCTATTGAATGTTAATATTCGCGAAAGGCCAGTCTCTTTGGCAATGACAAGGAGTGGCACGGAATGGAACGTTAGCTAAAGAGACTGGTACTTAGCCTATGTACTCCCTGCATAGTTGTTGAAAACAAACAAGGTGACCACTTTTCATGAATAATTGTAATGGCTGTCATTGGTGGAAGAAGGTGAGGACCAAGGTGCAGCTTGGTAAGTGTTCATGATTTTTAATATAATCAAAACTGAACACTAAACAAAAATAATAACTAGGAAGAACGAACAAATGAAACAGTCCTGTCGAGTGAAAACACAAAGCAGAAAACAAACACCCACGAAACACAGGTGGAAAAAGGCTACCTAAATATGATTCTCAATCAAAGACAACTAACGACACCTGCCTCTGATTGAGAACCATACCAGGCCAAACTCAAAAAACCAACCTAGAAAAACGAACATAGACAACCCACCCAACCCACGCCCTGACCATACTAAAACAAAAGACAAAACAAAGGAACTAAGGTCAGAATGTGACAATAATGGTGACATCACAGTACAGAATGGATCCACATCCATTGACTCTGTGTTGCCTATAGAGTTTCCTTTACTCAATCTGCTAAATCTTTCTCTACAACAACTTCTGAATCACGAGACAAGCAGTACTTCCTATAAATAAGTTTGGGGCTGTTATGGTCCTGAGTGGTTGTCTTGACAGGATTCAGAGTTGTCCCATCAGAACCATCTGAAAAATATTCATTCAAGTGTCTTGACTTTGGTCGATTTTTTAGACATTTTTTATAACCCAGTCTGAAGAATGAGGGACCAGCGCATCTGACCCAACATTTAGGAAACACTACTTTACAGGAACAGTACTCATTTATGTATCTAGATGGCACATGGAAGATGTACTATTTCTGATTGAATTTTTCCTGAGGCGTTGAAGGTGACGTCACCACCATCTTCTGTGCCCTTTAATATCTAGTTCAGGAGGGGAAAAACATCCTCTTTTAAATAACTCTTCATCATCAGACACATAGAGTAGAGAGCAGGGTGCTTGTTCACTCATCACTGATATCAGGAGTTGATATCAAGTTTAGCACTGGCGTGGGATGTTACATAGACAAGCAGGGATTCATATGGGAACAGAGAAGTGTGAAATGCACCACAGCAAATGTGAAGAACAAAACATAAGTTAGACTGCATATACTGTATATGCTTTGTGTTGACCAAGGTAATACATCTGACTTTGGCCCCATGCTGTACCACTCATACAATCTACAATACAACTGAGAAGGGATATAGTATGAAATACAATACCAGCAGAAGATGGGGAGGTGGTAGACAAGGCTGGTCTTGCAGTAGAGGCTGTACTTCCTGGATAGTAGTTGAAAACAGAGTGACCACTTTTCATTGGTGAATACTGGTGACATCACAGTACAGAATGGATCCACAACTCACTCTTTGTTGCCTGTAGTGTTCTCTACTCAATCTGTTACATCTTTCTCTACTCCAATGTCTAGAGCACAAGACAAGCAGTACTTCCTATTAATACGTTTGGGCCTGTTTTTACATGACCAGTCTTATACTGTTGTGGGGTACTGCTAGTTGTCTTGGCGGGAATTAGAGAAGTTACAGATAAAACATTTACTATATCTGCACACATCATACAGATGGGAGTATTTTACCTGGGACAGTAGAGATGACATCACTATTAGTGGTCTTTTCAGCCATAGCTAATTCAGTAGGAGATGAACATCCTCTTTTAGTTTATTAAATAACCCATCATCATCATCATCACCATCATCATCATCAGACACAGCAGTAGTATTCAGATCAAATTCATCATCAATCACTAATATCACAAATACCAGGAGAAAGGATCAGGTTTGATATTAAATTTAATATCATCACAGATCTTGTGAACTTATTCATTTTATAAGAGCATAACAAGAACACATACCTGAGAACGTGGAGGTGAAGTCAATGGAGATCTTCACGTTTCCCTTTTCAGTCAGCGTGCAAGTCCACTTCCTGTTGTTGTCCTTCTTCTGGAGTGTCACAGTCAGAGTGATGTCACAGGAAGAATCCTGTGTGTCCTGGGCATTAGTACCTGTTTTAGGGACCCAGCTGAGACTAAATCTTGACTGGTACGTTCCAAGTTGCTTATAGTAGAGCAGAGAACAGTGTAATGTCATATTTACATTAGGCTTCAGATCTGTCACTGCTGTGGTAGAGGAGACTGAGAAAGAGAAAAAGGTATACAGTATTTGTTGGTTGTTTTCACATTACATCTGATTATTAACACCACACTTATACACAGTAACATTTCAACTCTGATTTAAACAGTAATACTCACTAGTTAGAACAGACAGATCAACAGGAGCATCACCTCCATGTTGTGGTCCTGTCTCTGTAAGGTATTGTTGACAGATGTAGAGTCCAACATCCTCAGCTCTGACATCACTAACATGTAGAGAACAGTTAGACCCTAAACTCAGTCTCTCTGCTCTCTCTGTCTGGTCAACTTTGATCTTCCCCAATGTGAACACTTCAATAGCACCAGTAGATCCATCTCTGTTATAGATCCATATAGTAGAGGAACAGTTTGGATAAACCACATTGTTACACGGCAGACTGACAACATCTCCCACTCTGGAGAACATAGAGAGAGTTTCTCCACTGACACCTGGAAGGAGCATGACATCAGATAATTATTAACTGGTAATACAGATGACATTATATTTCATAGGTTTTCTTATTGATATTCTTCAGTGTGAATAATAGTGTAATATACTGTCTATTATACAATAGTGAAGATAAGAGTAAACAGATACACAACAGAAATGTCATCATAATATTAGTCAAATGTAAACTGAACTAGTTTGGCCGTGTGAAATAAATGTGTTCTATGATCTCTAATGACATATTCTTACTCTCTCTCCTCTGTCTTACCTGTTAGCAGGTACAAAACGGTCACAAGCAATCCCAAAAATGATTGAGGGATGTCAGCCATGATCCTCTCTCTCTCTCTGCTCTGTCTCTGTGTATATCTCTCTCGCTGTCTCTCTGTCTCTCTCTGCTCTGTTTCTGTCTCTTTCCTCTTTCAGAGTGTCTCAGCACTATGAGTTTCTCACCATACAGCAGCATCTCTATTCATCACTATAGCATCACTTCCTCAAAGTGGTCATGGTTTTAATCTAGTTTCTGACACCTTGGTGAGAATCCTCCAGCTCACCAGCAGTTGAAGGCTGTCATGACTGTCCTGATCAGGTCAGGTTACAGGAGACCACAACCCTACTGATTATCTCTCAACCCCAACAGAGGAGGAGAGATCTAGGGGTCTGAGGATGTGGGGGTTTTATGACCCCTCACTCCCCTGGTAAATCTCAGGCCACAGACAAATTCCTTTGTCCTGTTACTATGGAGAACCAGCCTCAGAACATTAAACATGAACTAAAGGGACTTTGGAACGATGGTTTTCTTCAGCCACAATGGTGGTCATGACGATAGATGGAATGTGAAAATGTATGTCATTTTTGTTCTGTTGTTAAAGGTCAATAGATGACGTTATTATGAAAACATTGTAATGTGAAGGGTTTTCCTAGTATATGTCTGATGTTTATACATTGTACGTTGTATGGAAAATATCCAAATCAAAGAGAATGTTTTGGGGAAGATGAAATGTTAAGTTAGTCTAAAATTGGATTTGAGTCAAATCTGGACCTTGCCTCATTAACTTGGTACGCCCAGAGAATTGCCCTAAAGGCGGCTACGCCCACTTCTGACCCAAGGGCATAAAACCTGTGAGTATAGAATTTACATGAGGACTAAGTGACCCCAGCTGCAGCAGGGCCTGAAAAAGTCAACAAACCCAGAACGCAACGCAAGCTTGAGGACAAATAAATATTTTTCTACCCAAGCTACGGAAGAGTAGCTGTGTCTAAGCGGGTGAATTCAAGTCGAAACATCTAGCCTCCTTCTCCCATCGATTCGTGGTATCTAAAGGGTTTCATTCCTATGCTGTGAGCTCTGAGCTACAGAGCTGTCTGTCCTCAGAAGACCCCTTCCAGAGAAAAGGGTGAGGGTACAGACTCCTAAGCCAAAAATGACACTGACACCGGGAGGACGAACAGGGAGGTGTGCAGGAGAAGTGCGTCATCGAACAGCGGAACGGTCCATGCAGAGAATCCTCGGAGATCATCCCCACGTAATTACGTCATTATTTTCTGACCCATAAGAGCGGCAGTTTGGGGAAAGGCTAGGGTTAGAATAGCATAGCTGACAAATTCACCCAAATGTATATTTCTCTTATGTACTTTATTTTTCTCTCTCTTTTGAAATTCGTTCGGAACAAGATTGTTAGAGGCAACTGGTTAATTAGCAGCTGTCGATATTCTGAGACTCTTTGAGTTGATTTGGGAAATAGAAACTGAATAAAAACTAGTTTTCCCATGGTGCCCCAGGTTAATGAGTTAATAATTGCTTGATTGAGTTAATCACGTAATTAGAAACTTGTAATCATTCGATGAGCAACAGTCGTCACATTAACTAATACAACGTCACGACAAGGCCTTCTACACATGTATGAGAGCCTGTATTAGTGATGCAGGGATTTGGCATTAATGTGGTCATTTTCAAGTGGTGGTCGGTGCCGTTTAATTGGATGATTCATTCATATTCCAGTCACCCAGCTCAGTGTAACATTGATAAGTTTATGCTTCTACATGATACTAGAATGAATACACCCCTGATCACATGCAAATACAGGTCACTTTCATCGTACCATAAACAAACAGCATGATCACTTTGCTTGTTAATTCCTTCTCACATCTCCACTCTCCTCCTCTCACCTTTTCCCTTCGCTTGTGGGATCCAGTGCAAAACACCTCAGCTGTCTGTGACCAGACGACAAAACACTTCCAAGCCAAACCTTCATATCGTAACCGCTAACAATTTGTCAGTTCATGCTGCAAGAGCTCTGATAGGTCTTTCGGAAGCTGTCATAGTTACTGTGGAAGAGGGTGAGTACCATAAGCCTCTTAGGTTTTGTATGGAAGTCAATGTGCCCAGAGGAGGGTGGAAACTAGCTGTGCTCCAGCTACACCATGGTGCTACCTACCCTATAGAGTGCTGTTGAAGCTACTGTCGTCCTTCGTTGCAAAACAACTGGTGACGTGAATATTTTTAGTTTAGTTGTATCTAAAAAGATTTACTATTTCATAAGTGTTTTGTGAAATTCACAATTCCTCCCCTTGATCCTCTGAGGAGCCTCCACTGTCATATTCATTTGAATGGTTAATCAGACTTGGCATTTCTCCACTCCTCTCATTCTGTGTACATCCTAATTGTATCTAAATAGTTTACAGGACGGAAATAAGTCAAATGACATAGTCAAGTGACATAGTCAACACGTCAACATGACATATCAGTGTAATCAAGTCTCTTGTCTCTCCAGGATTGGAAGTCATTCAGAGATGCTGCTGCCACATCATTGGCACTTCCTACAACTCCCTCCCAAGGCCTTCAAAGTGCTCCTGCACAACCACCAGTCCTCTGAACAAGTGTCTAACCCCTACACAGTAACAGTATGATCTGAGGAGTTCAATACAACAAGCTGCACCACCAGACACCACAGATCATTCACAAGAGCTCTCAAACTATGCAAATGGTTTTCTCCATCACTAAAGACATTTAATATGACTATTTATTGATTTGGTGGTGTGTCTATTTGTGTGTGACTTTGATGACCCACTGTCCGTATATTAAGGCAGATTCTACCTGTTTGTGTATGACATCACATGTTATGTTTCTACATATGTACCAATATGTTCTAAACCTGTCAAGGGCTGAAGTGAACATCCAATCACGTTCCTGTAATACCAGGGTATATTCCTCTTACCAGCTTATTGAAGCAGCACATAACTGTGTTTGTAAAGAATCAGTATAAAAAAGGACAGATGAGTGAATTTCAAACGTTAGAGAGGTGAATGTAACTGCAACCAATGATGTAGATGTACACAGAATAATGAATAGTAATGTCTATATCTGCAACTGGTCCTTCTTTCAGTGGGTCTTTCAGCTCAGACCACCTCTGTTTTTCTGAGACTGAGTAAAGAGAGAGAGAAATAAGTCATAGTGATGGGTTGTCTTTTCATTTTACCACAGAATGTTATCTCACCCTAAAAATAACATATCTGGTCATTTCACACCTTCAAAAGAAGTAGAAAACAACACAAAGATACCGCAGAAACAGTGGCCTATATTGTTTCTATGGGGATTGACATAGAGACACTGTTTTAGGGGTTTTACTAGATGGTATTGCTAGATCGTATACAGCTATGGATTGAAATTACTTTTTCGTAGCAGGTTAGGAGAACTTACGTAGCAGGTTAGGAGAATTAGGATATGGTTAGGAAAAGGGTTAGGGTTAGCTAAAATGCTCTCCAAACCTGCTGAGAAAAGACACTTCCGTCAATAGCTGTACTCCTAGTTACAAACTGTTTTTCGCTGTTGAGTTTGATGTATATGTAAATATTTCCATTGTTATAAACGTGAATGTAACTGCAGTTAATGATGTACATAAACAGAATAATAAGTATGTCTATGTCTGCAGCTGGTCCTTCTTTCAGTGGTTATTTCAACTCAGACCACTTCTGTTTTTCTGAGACTGAGCAGAGAGAGAAATAGATAATGAGAGAAGGAGAGAGGAGATGAGAGTAGAGAAGATGAGAGGTGAGTACAGGAGAGAGCAGATGAGAGAGAGGAGAGCAGAGTAACAGAGAGAGAAGAGTAAAACAGAGTAGAGGAGAGAGAGAGGAGATGAGAGTAGAGGAGAGTAGACGAGAGATGAGGGCAGAGGAGAGAGGAATGTAGAGGAGAGAGGAGAGTAGAGGAGAGCAGAGGAGAGAGGAGAATAGTGGAGAGAGCAGAGTATAGGATAGAGGAGAGTATAACAGAGTAAAGGAGAAAGGAGAGTAGAGGAGAGAGGAGAATAGAGAGGAGTATGAGAGAGGAGTGGAGAGAAGAGGAGGGTATCTGAGAGAGTAGAGGAGGGGAGAGAGGAGAGTAGAGGAGAGACGAGAGAGGAAAGCAGAGGAGAGAGGACAGTAGAGGAGAGAGCAGAAAGCAGAGGAGAGAGGACAGTAGAGGAGAGAGCAGAAAGGAGAGGAGAAAGGAGAGTCGAGAGGAGGGGAGAGGAGAGGAGAGAAGAGGAGAGCGAAGATTAGAGGAGAGAGTACAGGAGAGTGGAGATTAGAGTAGAGGAGAGGGGAGGAGAGTAGAGGGGAAAGCATAGTAGAGGAGAGAGGAGAGGAAAGAGGATAGAATAGGATGGGAGAGCAGAGTTGAAGAGAAAGAAGTGTAGAGCAGAGGAGTGGAGGAGAGAGGAGAAGAGAGGAGAGCTTGTTATATGAGAGGAGAGAACTGGAGAGAGTAGAGCAGAGCAGAGTAGTGGAGAGAGGGGAGAGGAGTGAGGAGAGGAGAGAGGATAGGAGAAAGGAGATGAGCGAGGAGAGCAGAGTAAAAGAGAGAGGAGAGTAGAACTGAGTACAGGCGAGAGGAGAGAAGAGGAGAGAGGAGAGGAGAGGGCAGAAGAGAGAGGAAAATAGTGCAGAGTAGAGAAGAGAAGAGGAGTGTAGAGGGGAGAGCAGAGGAGAGAGGAGATGAGATGAGATGAGGAGAGGAGATGAGAGAGGAGAGTTGAGAAGTGTAGAGGCCAGAGTAGAAGAAAGAGAAGAGAAGAGAGGACAGGATAACAGAGGAGATAGGAGAGTAGAGTAGATAGGAGAGTACAGAGTAATAGATTAGAGTAGAGCAGAGGAGTGTTGATGTGTGTGTAGACTAGTGTCCTGAATAAAGACTCAGCATCGTTTCCTTGTCTTCTTCTCTTCTCCAGTATTCTCACTTCTGTTATAAAGACATGAAAAACCACTTCAAAAATAAATGTAAAGTTAATTTTCAGAGGAACAAACAAGAAATAAACATGAATAACATTCAACACTTGGTCAAAGGGTATGAATACACTACTTGAGTTTTAAATAATGTACAATTGAATTCCACTTTGAATAGCAGATGGTGGAGCTTTTTTCTGCAGGGGAGCCTTCTTGATGCTCTGGGGCGCTATTTCATTTTTGGATGAAAAATGTTCCCGTTTTAAACAAGATATTTTGTCACAAAAAGATGCTCGACTATGCATATAATTGATAGCTTTCGAAAGAAAACACTCTGACGTGTCCAGAACTACCAAGATATTTTCTGTGCGTGCCCTAGAACGTGAGCTTCAGGCAAAACCAAGATGAGACGGCATCCAGGAAATGAGCAGGATTTTTGAGGCTCTGTTTTCCATTGTCTCCTTATATGGCTGTGAATGCGAGAGGAGTAAGTCTGCCCTTTCTGTCGTTTCCCCAAGGTGTCTGCAGCATTGTGACGTATTTGTAGGCATATCATTGGAAGATTGACCATAAGAGACCACATCTACCAGGTGTCCTTCGGTGTCCTGCGCCGAAATTGGTGCGCAAAAGTCAGCTGCAAGTATTTTTCCATGGAATTTAGAGAAGAATGCAAGCTTCCACGAACGATATATCAATGAAGAGATATGTGAAGGATTGATTCCAAACAACGTTTGCCATGTTTCGGTCGATATTATGGAGTTAATTCGGAAAAAGTTTGACGTTGTAGGTGACTGAATTTTCGGTTCGTTTCGGTAGCCAAATGCGATGTACAAAACGGAACGATTTCTCCTACACACAGACGCTTTCAGGAAAAACTGCGCATTTGGTATGTAACTGAGAGTCTCCTCATTGAAAACATCCGAAGCTCTTCAAAGGTAAATGATTTTATTTATTTGGTTATCTGGTTTTTGTGAAAATGTTGCGTGCTAAATGCTACTCAAAATGCTAAGCTAGCTTAGCATACTCTTACACAAATTAGTCAATTTCTATGGTTCAAAAGCATTTTTTGAAAATCTGAGATGACAGTGTTGTTAAGAAAAGGCTAAGCTTGAGAACAGACGCATTATTTTCATTTTATTTGCGATTTTCAGAAATCGTTAACGTTGCGTTATGCTAATGAGCCTGAGGCTTTAGTCACGATCCCGGATCCGGGATGGGGAGTTTCAACATTAATATGGGGACAATAGTTTTTGTGAAATCCCGGTCCTCATCTGGTGGTCCTGTGGCCTCATCCAGGGCAGATAATAGTCTGGCTGGAATAGACTCATCATGGCTGGTTTCCCCTTTGTGGGCGAGTGTGTAGTCAAACTCTGTGTGTGACTCTGGGAAGAACTGCAGGTGAGACTACTGGTGGGACTACTGGTGGGACTACAGTTGGGACTACTGGTGGGACTACAGGTAAGACTACAGGTGGGACTACTGGTGGGACTTCAGGTGGGACTACAGGTAAGACTACTGGTTAGACAACAGGTATGACTACAGGTGGGACTACAGGTGGGACGACTGGTTAGACTACAGGTGGGACTTCAGGTGGGACTACAGTTGGGACTACTGGTGGGACTACTGGTGGACCTACAGTTGGGACTACTGGTGGGACTACTGGTGGGACTTCAGGTGGGACTACAGGTAAGACTACTGGTTAGACAACAGGTATGACTGCAGGTGGGACTTCAGGTGGGACTACTGGTAAGACTACAGGTGGGACTACAGGTATGACAACAGGTGGGACTACTGGTTAGACTACAGGTGAGACTACAGGTGGGACTACAGGTAAGACTACAGGTGGGACTACAGGTATGACAACAGGTGGGACTACAGGTGGGACAACTGGTTAGACTACAGGTGGGACTACTGGTTAGACTACAGGTGGGACTACAGGTGGGACTACAGGCGGGACTACTGGTTAGACTACAGGTGGGACTATAGGTGGGACTACTTGTTAGACTTCAGGTTAGACTACAGGTGGGACTACAGGTGGGACTACTGGTTAGACTACAGGTGGGACTACACGCTGGACTACTGGTTAGACTACAGGTGGGACTACACGCTGGACTACTGGTTAGACTACAGGTGGGACTACTGGTTAAACTACAGGTGGGACTACTGGTTAGACTACAGGTTAGACTACAGGTGGGACTACTGGTTAGACTACAGGTGGGACTACTGGTTAGACTACAGGTGGGACTACTGGTTAGACTACAGGTGGGACTACTGGTTGGACTACAGGTGGGACTACAGGCGGGACTACTGGTTAGACTACAGGTGGGACTATAGGTGGGACTACTGGTTAAACTACAGGTGGGACTACTGGTTAGACTACAGGTTAGACTACAGGTGGGACTACAGGTGGGACTACAGGTGGGACTACAGCTGAGACTACAAGTGGGACTACAGGTGGGACTACTGGTTAGACTACAGGTGGGACTACTGGTTAGACTACAGGTGGGACTACTGGTTAGACTACAGGTGGGACTACTGGTTAGACTACAGGTGGGACTACAGCTGAGACTACAAGTGGGACTACAGGTGGGACTACTGGTTAGACTACAGGTGGGACTACTGGTAAGACTACAGGTGGGACTACAGGTAAGACTACAGGTGGGACTACAGGTGGGACTACAGGTATGACAACAGGTGGGACTACTGGTTAGACTACAGGTGAGACTACAGGTGGGACTACAGGTAAGACTACAGGTGGGACTACAGGTATGACAACAGGTGGGACTACAGGTGGGACAACTGGTTAGACTACAGGTGGGACTACTGGTTAGACTACAGGTGGGACTACAGGTGGGACTACAGGCGGGACTACTGGTTAGACTACAGGTGGGACTATAGGTGGGACTACTGGTTAGACTACAGGTGGGACTACACGCTGGACTACTGGTTAGACTACAGGTGGGACTACTGGTTAAACTACATGTGGGACTACTGGTTAGACTACAGGTTAGACTACAGGTGGGACTACTGGTTAGACTACAGGTGGGACTACTGGTTAGACTACAGGTGGGACTACTGGTTAGACTACAGGTGGGACTACTGGTTGGACTACAGGTGGGACTACAGGCGGGACTACTGGTTAGACTACAGGTGGGACTATAGGTGGGACTACTGGTTAAACTACAGGTGGGACTACTGGTTAGACTACAGGTTAGACTACAGGTGGGACTACAGGTGGGACTACAGGTGGGACTACTGGTTAGACTACAGGTGGGACTACTGGTTAGACTACAGGTGGGACTACAGCTGAGACTACAAGTGGGACTACAGGTGGGACTACTGGTTAGACTACAGGTGGGACTACTGGTTAGACTACAGGTGGGACTACTGGTTAGACTACAGGTGGGACTACTGGTTAGACTACAGGTGGGACTACAGCTGAGACTACAAGTGGGACTACAGGTGGGACTACTGGTTAGACTACAGGTGGGACTACTGGTTAGACTACAGGTGGGACTACTGGTTAGACTACAGGATGGACTGCAGGTGTGTGAAACAGATCTCGTCCTCCTCCTCTGAGGAGGAGTAGCGAGAAGGATCGGAGGACCAATGCGCCGCGTTGTAAGAGTTCATGATGTAATCTTTAATAACTCAAAATGAACACTGAAATACAAAACAATAAAGTGAATGAACGAAAAACCGAAACAGTCCTGTCTGGCGACACACACAAAGACAGAAAATAAACACCCACAACTCAAAAGTGAAACCAGGCTACCGAAGAATGATTCTCAATCAGGGACAACGATTGACAGCTGCCTCTGATTGAGAACCATACTAGGCCGAACACAGAAATCCCAAATTATGGAAAAACAAACATAGACAACCCACCCAACTCACGTCCTGACCATACTAAAACAAAGATATAATAACAGAACTAAGGTCAGAACGTGACAGTGTGACTCTAGGTGGGACTACAGGTGGGACTACAGGTGGGACAACAGGTGAGGCTCATGTTGGAGCTCTAGGTGGGACTACAGCTGGGACTACGGGTGGGACTACAGGTGGGACTACAGGTGGGACAACAGGTGAGGCTCCGTGTGGAGCTCTAGGTGTGAATACTTGGTTATCTTGAGCCTGGTCCTTCCTGTCTGCATTCCTCTCTTCATATCATATCTATCCTCCTCCTGTGTCCTCCAATTCTTAATTTTCATTGTAATCTCTTTCCTAACTCTTCTTCTACTTCATGAGTTGGTCCTTCTACCTCCTATCTGGCTCCTTCTCCCATTTCCTCATCTACCTCTTGTTGGTATCTCTCCTTTTCTCTCTGACTCTCCCTGGCTCTCTCTTTCAGCTGTGAATGGGACCAGTGGTCCTGAAAAACCTAAATGTCCATGAAACACTATTTGAGACTGCCGCCCCACTTCTCTTCCTGTCCTTCTCAGCCCTCTTTTCTCTCTGAATCTTATCCCTGAGACTACGTCAACTCTGTCTGCAATCTTACTCTAAAAGGGACAGAACAAGCATGTCATTTACTAATTTATGACTAACTTTCATACCATTATTATTCATATTAGACTCACACACCAGCTGACCTAGCTCGTAGTACCAAAGAACAAGTCATCAATCAGAGCTTAAATTTCACTGCACAAAAGTATAGTTTTTACGGTAATATGCAATATAAGCAGTACATTAAGATATTTATCTTTTTCAGTCTCCTCTTCAACACCAGTGAAGCCTGACAGACCAGTAACATTAAGGTGCTCTCTGCTCACATTTGACAGAACTAGAACATGTTCCCCAGGTATTAACCAAGATGTTAGTCTGAGCTGGCTGTGACTGGATGATGCAGATTGAGGCAGGTGGTGAGCTTCAGTATATGGTAGCCCTACCATTTGTAAAACACCAAAAAAAGACGTCCTAGAGACATCAGCGCCAGTCCGTGCTTACTGGGGTGTAGTCTACTGTGTCGGCCCACAGTGGAATGTTATGAATGCTCTTCCATGAGGTCGACACACCGTTTGTAAAAACAGGCCTTTGCATTGGCTTTATTAGTCCTGATTCCTGTGACTAATCATTTAGTCTATTTAAGCCCTGAATATCAGCTACCCAACTTCATCAGGAGTTCTTCTGAGCCGTTTGCAATATGTTTACACAGCGGGAAATGCAGAAATATTGAATTGTTTACTATAATCAGCTCGTCAAACAGTGACGCATACAAACTTAAAACCACTGATCATGACATTTTAGCCCATGAGGTGAAACTTCTGTTCAGCAGATGTCAGTAGCCTGATTGTCAATTTCCATATTGTCCATTTTACTTTGACCTGTCCTGTTGTTAGGATATGTTATTTGTTAAAAAGTCAGCTCATTTTTTATTTGATTGGGTGACATTTAGTTTAGGCTTTTTGATCAGAGAAACCTGCATGATATAAAAAGTGTCCATCTCATTATATTGTCATACATTTAGTCTCCAGTCTGTAAGTTACAGAAAAGGCCACCTACTCTCTTTCTACCATATGTTATATCTGCTACATGATTGATGTTAGATTATTTTTGGGACTGAAAGTTGGTTGAGTGTCGCAGCGTTATGTCTCTCCAACAACACACTGGAGGGGCATGCTGGGAATGGACAAGCAACATATTTGGCGCCCCTGCCTTTACCAAAGAGGGCACCGCTTGTCACAGTGTGTCATCAGTGCTCACCTAAAATACCCATAAGTCACTGGTTGAGAGAAAATGTTGTTGTTTTGGGGCAGAATTATGTGAGGTTTTATGTGTTGTTGTTGTTGGTTTGTCTGGGTCAGTTTAGCTCAGAAAATTCCTCTCTCGTCATTCTGCCACCATAGGTGGACACCTAATCCTGCCTAATGAGGGGGCCGGCCCTGGCTGCAGAGAAACTCCAAACATCAGATCACACAGACGTCTGGCTGTGACATCACTCTGACTGTGACACTCCCGAGGGAGGAAGTGGAGGTGTCAGTTTACTGACAATGAGGGAGCAGTGAAGACCTTCATTAATTTCCCTTTCATGGTCCCAGGTTAAATAAAACACTCCCATCTGTATGATGTGTGCACTGCAGACATAGTACATCGTCCATGTTCTGAGCCCTCTCCTGTACTCCCTGTTCTCCCACGACTGCGTGGCCACGCACGCCTCCAACTCAATCATCAAGTTTGCGGACGACACAACAGTGGTAGGCTTGATTACCAACAACGACGAGACGGCCTACAGGGAGGAGGTGAGGGCCCTCGGAGTGTGGTGTCAGGAAAATAACCTCACACTCAACGTCAACAAAACTAAGGAGATGATTGTGGACTTCAGGAAACAGCACCCCCCTATCCACATCGACGGGACAGGAGTGGAGAGGGTAGTAAGTTTTAAGTTCCTCGGCGTACACATCACAGACAAACTGAATTGGTCCACCCACACAGACAGCATCGTGAAGAAGGTGCAGCAGCGCCTCTTCAACCTCAGGAGGCTGAAGAAATTCGGCTTGTCACCAAAAGCACTCACAAACTTCTACAGATGCACAATCGAGAGCATCCTGTCGGGCTGCATCACCGCCTGGTACGGCAACTGCTCCGCCCACAACCGTAAGGCTCTCCCTCTAATGGATTCAGAATGGGTTGTGACATTTTGCCATAGTGAAGTCAAGACACTTGAAATGATGTTTTTCAGACAGTTCTGATGGAACTAGTCTGATTCCTGTCAGGACAACCATCAGCAGCCTTAGACTGGTAACGTCAAAACAGCCCCATACATATTAATAGGAAGTATTGTAGACAAGTTTATAGACATATTTATAGACAAGTCTTTTAGAGATTACAGTGGAGGAAAACTTTACAGGCTTTTCACTCTATAACTTTACAGAGTTAGTTAGTAAATATGATGTGTACTGTTCTGTCATGCTGGACTCACCTCTGCTAATCTTGTATGTTTTCTATTACTATCCGGGGAGGAAGGCCTCAACTGCAGGACCATCTTCCCCACCTTATTCTAGTATTGGTTAATATTCCATTTCAGTTCTATGGTAGATTATATGAGTGGTACAGCATTGGGCCAAAGTCAGATGTATTACCTTGGTCAACACACAGTGCATGTATTTCTACAGTGCCTTCACAAATTATTCGTACCCCTTGACCTTTTCCACATTTTGTTTTTTTACAGCCTGAATTAGAAATGGATTAAAAACAACAAATTATTCTCACAATACCTCATAATGAAAACCTATTTTTAGATATTTTAGCAAACTCATTCACATACAATACCAGTCAGAAGTTTGGAGACACCTTCTCATTCAAGGGTTTTTCCTTATTTTGAATATTTTCTACATTGTAGAATAATAGTGAAGACATCAAAACTATAAAATACCACATATGGAATCATGTAGTAACCAAAACAATATTTTACATTTGAGATTCTTGCAAAGTAGCCACACTCTGGTCTTGTAGTAGAAGTTGTACACACTGAATAGTAGTGTGTAACATTGGGCAGTAATTTTTTATATGTTCACATGCAGTATATTACTGTATAGCCTAGGCTATCAGAGTCAGCATGAATTTGAATCTGAAGCATGCCCTTCTGACTCTCAAACTCTTCCACTTTTCCTGTCTCCCAACTCATTGGTCTATATCAATCTAATATACACATCTTAAAGAGGCAATCAGCAGTTGAAACATTAAGCAATCACACTCTCCACCATTGTTTTGCTGAAAAGCTGAGGGACGGGGCTGGAGAACCACTCTCATAGACAGAGCTATAGATGCAAGGACTGGCCATCCATGATATCAACATTATAGTTTAAACCATATTTTGAGGCTATACATTGTGTTTGTTTACATTTCATTTGTTTACAAACATTGGAGTAAAACAAGCATATATTTTGGGTTCTGATGGGTTATGACAGTTTAACTAAACTCATGAGGCATTTCTACATTTTATTTTTCTAGAGTCAGTGGGTGCATATCATTAATTAATATGTCCAGAAATGGATGTAACTAGTGCAGATTGTCACTTTTAATTAATAGCACAAAAATATATATTCCTAGAACCAAATCAGGTCTGGAATCAGGGTGTGAATGAGAGAGTGTAGTCTTCATGTTGATGTCTTGGCTCCCTGAGGTTACTTGACAGTGGAGTAGACGGAGCTGGGGTCAGCAGGGTTCTCTGTCTCTCTCCCTCTGCCAGAATAGGGCATAACTGAGGCATACATCAATGCATCTTCACCTTGGGCCTACAGAGACAACACACACACAACAAAGTAAAGGCTTTAAACAGTGTGTATGAGGGAGAGTGATACCATTACAATATGTTCAGTATAGTTTATCTTACATCAACTCTCTCAGGGGGATTTTGATTGAAGTGGTCAATGGAGGCATAGGTGATTCTGTCAGCAGGTTGACTCTACAAGGGTCAAAATGGTTATTGAAACATTAATAATTTAAACTGGACATTAGTCTGATTCCATTATAACAACTGGGTCAAATTATGTTTCATATTAATCATGTTTCAAACTCCATTAGAATGTTGATGCACTAACCTTGTCCTCATTGGTTGGTGGGGTGGAGTGGTTTACTGCCTTCAGACCCTTTATCAATTAATAACAAAATGTAAACAATATAATGATAGTGCAAACTCTTGGTGTATTATACTATTATTAAAGTAAAATAACTAACTGTGTTAATTAAGTCACAGTTCACTCACAATGCTGTTATCAGTTGGCACTTGATTCTCTGACAAGAACAAATACAAGAAATCAGAAGAATTTCAATGAAACAACTCTGTCTCCATGTATTACTGTGTAATTAATGCACTCCATTAAACTCAGAGACAAATGTAAGTCCTTACTGTCTCTCCTCCTGCGTACTATGATGACAACAGCAGTGACACACACCGCTGCTGCCAAAGCCACTCCTACAGTCACCACGAGGAAGAGGTTCTGAGAGCCTGAGACGACCACAGGGGAGAAGGGTCTGGTTAGTGGGGGACCTTACAGCAGGCCCCCTCCTGATGGTGGAGAGAAACATCTACGTTTTAAAGTTCATTTCCTGCAATTATACACATTTTTCTGTGTGGTGGAGAGAAAACGTTGCCGTTTTAAAGGCCCAGTGCAGTCAAAAACATGATTTGCTGTGTTTTATATAAACTCAGCAAAAAGAAACGTTCTCTCACTGTCAACTGTGTTTATTTTCAGCAAACTTAACATGTGTAAATATTTGTATGAACATAACAAGATTCAACAACTGAGACACAAACTGAACAAGTTCCACAGTAAACAACAGAAATGGATTAATGTGTCCCTGATCGAAGGCGGGGTCAAAATCAAAAGTAAGTGCATCTCCTCCTCATGGACTGCACCATGTTTGCCAGTTCTTGCTGTGAGATGTTACCCTACTCTTCCACCAAGGCACCTGCAAGATCCCGGACATTTCTGGGGGGAATGGCCCTAGCCCTCAACCTCCGATCCAACAGGTCCCAGACATGCTCAATGGGACTGAGCTCTGTGCTCTTCGCTGGCCATGGCAGAACACTGACATTCCTGTCTTACAGGAAATCACGCACAGAACGAGCAGTATTTCTGGTGGCATTGTCATGCTGGTAATGTCAGGATGAGCCTGCAGGAAGGGTACTACATGAGGGAGGAGGATGTCTTCCGAGTAACGCACAGTATTGAGATTGCCTACAATAACAACAAGCTCAGTCCGATGATGCTGTGACACACCGCCCCAGACCATGATGGACCCTCCACCTACAAATCGATCCTGCTCCAGAGTACAGGCCTCGGTGTAACACTCATTCCTTCGACAATGAACGTGAAACCGACCATCACCCCTGGTGAGACAAAACCGCGACTCGTCAGTGAAGAGAACTTTCTTTTAGTCCAATCTGGTCCAGCGATGGTGGCTTTGTGCCCATCGACTTCGGCGATGTCATCTACAAAATTGCCTCCAACACTCTACTCAGCAAACTAGATGCAGTTTATCACAGTGCCATCCGTTTTGTCACTAAAGCACCTTATACCACCCACCACTGCGACTTGTATGCTCTAGTCGGCTGGCCCTCGCTACATATTCGTCGCCAGACCCACTGGCTCCAGGTCATCTACAAGTCCATGCTAGGTAAAGCTCCACCTTATCTCAGTTCACTGGTCACGATGGCAACACCCATCCGTAGCACGCGCTCCAGCAGGTGTATCTCACTGATCATCCCTAAAGCCAACACCTCATTTGGCCGCCTTTCGTTCCAGTACTCTGCTGCCTGTGACTGGAACGAATTGCAAAAATCCCTGAAGTTGGAGACTTTTATCTCCCTCACCAACTTCAAACATGTGCTATCTGAGCAGCTAACCGATCGCTGCAGCTGTACATAGTCTATTGGTAAATAACCCACCCATTTTCACCTACCTCATCCCCACACTGTTTTTATTTATTTACTTTTCTGCTCTTTTGCACACCAGTATCTCTACCTGTACATGACCATCTGATCATTTATCACTCCAGTGCTAATCTGCAAAATTGTAATTATTCGCCTACCTCCTCATGCCTTTTGCACACAATGTATATAGACTCGCCTTTTTTGTACTGTGTTATTGACTTGTTAATTGTTTACTCCATGTGTAACTCTGTGTTGTCTGTTCACACTGCTAAGCTTTATCTTGGCCAGGTCGCAGTTGCAAATGAGAACTTGTTCTCAACTAGCCTACCTGGTTAAATAAAGGTGAAATAAAAAAATAAATCAAAAGGTGACGTTGTTGCCGGTGATGTCTGTTGAGGACCTTACAATAGGCCTACAAGCCCTCAGTCCAGCCTCTCTCAGCCTATTGCGGACAGTCTGAGCACTGATGGAGGGATTGTGCGTTCCTGGTGTAACTCGGGCAGTTGGTGTTGCCTTCCTGTACTTGTCCCACAGGTGTGATGTTCGGGTGTACCCATCCTGTGCAGGTTTTGTTACACGTGGTCTGCCACTGTCCGTCCTGTCTCCCTGTAGCACTGTCTTAGGCGTCTCACAGTACTGACATTGCAATTTATTGCCCTGGCCACATCTGCAGTCATCATGCCTCCTTGCAGCATGTCTAAGGCACGTTCACGCAGATGAGCAAGGAGCCTGGGCATCTTTTGTTTGGTGTTTTTCAGAGACAGTCGAAAGCTCTTTTTAGTGTCCTAAGCTTTCATAACTGTGACCTTAATTGCCTAACGTCTGTAAACTGTTAGTGTCTTAACGGCCGTTCCACAGGTGCATGTTCATTAATTGTTTATGGTTCATTGAAAAAGCATGGGATACAGTGTTTTAACAGATGAGATGTAGTCGTTGTTTGTGTGAGAAAGCTGTTGTTCGTATGTTTATGTTTGTATCTCATGTGTAAAATATATATATATTTATTCCTATTATTATTAAAATGAAAGATAGCCTGACATTTCTGCCTGTGTTTGGTCGGATACTTTTAGCCTTCCATAATGACATCACCATGCTGTAAAATAGTTAATAGACAGAGTTCCAAACCTTTCTGCTAATAGTAGACGTTTTTCAGTTTGTCCCTCCCCTCTCACACCACTTCCAGACAGTTTATTCAAAATTGTTGCTTGGGAAATAGCTCTTTGCTAAGAAGCTGTTTTTGTTTATTTAAATTGAATTTAAAATAATCACAGTAAGGTAAATAATTGATACCCATAAATTATTTGATATTGAGATAATAATTATTATAATAATAACAGCTGCATTTAGCACCTTTAATATCAATTTCTGTCCGTTTTGCAGCAAATTTTAAGCAATTTTACCCATTTTGCCATGGGGTGGAGAGACAATTTTTTTCAGCTACAATTCTACACATTTTATAATGACATGCCATGTTAATTGGATATCTGGGTGAGAATGACTAACAAAATGAATGGGGGCCCCCTATTCAGCCATGATTACTAACTACTTATCTAAAACGTGTTAGCTCAGTAACTGACATAACAAGAGAGGGGTCTGGTTTAGTTGAGAACCAGAGAGGGCTGTTTACTTGCACGTCATTTAGCAGAAACGGACATCAGCGTTTCACAGACAAGCAGAAATTCACACAGGAAGAGAGAAGTGTGAAGTAGAGGAGGCTTATAGCTTAGTGGTTAAGAGCTTTGGGCCAGTAACAGAGAGGTGGTTTTGCAGTAGAGGCTGTACTCCCTAGCCTGAGTACAGTCTCTTTAGCTAATCCACTACCTGTACTTCATGTCATATGACATCTTCAAATATGAACATTCTATCATTAATGAGCATGAGGAGGACAGAGAATTGATCCTGATTACATTGCCCTCGCAGCTATCCTCCAATCACAACGATTATGCAAATATTGGAACTCCATCACTTTTTTCCTCCACAGAACACAGTTGGCATCTGGTTGCTAAGCAACCTTTTTTGTTTGTACATTCTCAAACTAAAATTCTCAAACTAAAATACATACTGATGGATTCGACTTCTGCTTTACTTGCCGACTGCAGCGCGCTGGTAGCAAACTTGCCAGAGTAGTTATAATCTCCATCCGGCACTGTCGGAAGAGGACTGGCCACCCCATATATGCTCTCTCTAATTCTCTCTTTCTTTCTCTCTCTCAGAGGATCTGAGCCCTAGGACCATGCCCCAGGACTACCTGATATGATGACTCCTTGCTGTCCCCAGTCCACCTGACCGTGCTGCTACTCCAGTTTCAACTGTTCTGCCTTATTATTATTCTACCATGCTGGTCATTTATGAACATTTGAACATCTTGGCCATGTTCTGTTATACTCTCCACCCGGCACAGCCAGAAGAGGACTGGCCACCCCACATAGCCTGGTTCCTCTCTAGGTTTCTTCCTAGGTTTTGGCCTTTCTAGGGAGTTTTCCTAGCCACCGTGCTTCTACACCTGCATTGCTTGCTATTTGGGGTTTTAGGCTGGGTTTCTGTACAGCACTTTGAGATATCAGCTGATGTACGAAGGGCTATATAAATACATTTTATTTCATTTCATTTGATTTTGATTTAAATCATTTGAAAGAGTCAATTTATAGAGCATAAAAGTCAAGTAAACAAGTGTGTGTGTGTAATTTTATATTTATTTCATTCAAGTATCGATAATGTAGTTCTGTTGTGATAATGACGTTAGTTGTGTTGTGTCAGAGTTAAGGCCTGGGCCGTCCACCAAGTCAATACCTGTAACGATTATGATAAAATATAGGCTACATAACTATAAAACGTTGGTGAGCATCCACACGAGATGAAAGTTGATCATGTATCGTTCTACAGTCCTACTCCTGTCAGTCGACTGATCAACGCATCCTACTGCAGAGCTGCCTATATAAACAGGACCTTTCACAAGGATTCTTAACACACAGATACTGGTTCAGGCCATTCAGTACTTTCATGGTGTGTTCATTGTCATAGTGACAACTGCAAATAATACTTCAATGTACATGTAGGACTAATGAAAAATAATATAGTAACTTGTATTTAAATGTAGCAATTAAAATCATCTTTTACAGCATGTTGTTGTATCGTTGTTCAAGTGGTTTGCAAGTGATTTCCATTTTTCTAGTGGTTGTCAATTCCTTTGGTTCTTCTTTTTCACTGTGAACATTTCTGCATGTCCTGTGAAACTATTTGCAATTCATCAGTGCAACAATGTTATCATGACTGGCCAAATGGGATCACACCAACCCACTCTCTCCTCAACATGCATTTTCTATGCTGTAGGCTTGTTTCACATTCAGGAATCAGCAAGAGCAAGCCTGCTTTATAGTATAAACAATGATACAAATAAATATCATATAGCTTTTGTAGCCTATAGCTTTTCCTGGGATTTCACGAGAAGAGGAATGGCCTATTCTGGAGAGGCTTGAGTAGCCTGTTGCCTATGGAAACAGCTGGAAGAGAGAGGCAAGTGATGTGTAGCTGAAGTAAAAAGCGAAATATTAGCTAGATATTAGGCCATTCACTAGCTAAATATTAGGACTACAGGCTAAATATTTACCTGTCAGAGTGCAAGAAAAATAAGTTAACAGATTATGAAATGACAGCACAGAGTTACACATGGGATAAACAAATGTAGTCAATAACACAATAGAAAAATGCTTATACAGTGTGTGCAAATGTAGTAAGGCAATAAATAGGCCATAGTGGCAAAATAATTACAATTTAGCAATGAAACACTGAAGTGATCGAAGTGCAGAAGATGATTGTGCACGTAAAGATACTGGAGTGCAAAGGAGAAAAACAAGAACAATATGGGGATAAGGAGTTGGGTGGGCTATTTACAGATGGGCTGTATACAGGTGCAATGACCGGTAAGCTGCTCTGACAGCTGATGCTTAAAGTTAGTGAGGGAGATATGTCTCCAGCTTCAGTGATTTTTGCAATTCATTCCCGTCATTGGCAGCAAAGAACTGGAAGGATAGGCGGACAAACGAGGAGTTGCTTTGGGGATGACCAGTGAAATATGCCTTATTTCCCGCATGCTGGGTGGGTGGGTGCGGCTATGATGACCAGTGAGCTGAGATAAGGCGGGGCTTTATCTAGCAAAGACTTATAGATGACCTGGAGCCATTGGGTTTGGCAATGAATATGAAGTGAGGGCCAGCCAACGAGAACATACAGATCACAGTGGCGGATTGTATATGGGGCTTTGGTGACAAAACGGATGGCACTGTGATAGACTGCATCCAATTTGCTGAGTAGAGTGTTGGAGGCTATTTTGAAAATGACATCGCCGAAGTCAAGGATCGGTAGGATATTCCATTTTACGAGGGTATGTTTGGCAGCATGAGTGAAGGATGCTTTGAGGCGAAATGGGAAGCTGATTGGGAAGATGGGAAGATTTAATTTTGGATTGGAGATGCTTAATGTAAGTCTGGAAGGAGAGTTTACAGTCAAACCAGACACATAGAATATGTGGACAACTACAAATACCTAAGTCAGAACCTGCCAGAGTAGTGATGATGGACGGGCGGGCGGGTGCAGGCAGCGATCTGTTGAAGAGCATGCATATAGTTTTACTTGTATTTAAGAGCAGTTGGAGGTCACAGAAGGATGTTGTATGGAGTGTTGTATGGCATGGAAGCTCGTCTGGAGGTTTGTTAACACAGTGTCAACTGGACACAGGCAATGAGGCAGTGATTACTGAGATCCTGGTTGAGGACAGAAGAGGTGTATTTAAAGGGCAGGTTGGTCAGGATGAGATCTATGAGGGTGCCCGTGTTCACTGATTTAGGGTTTTACCTGGTAGGTTTGTGTGAGATTGAGGGCATCTAGCTTAAATTGTAAGATGGCCGGGGTGTTAAGCATATCCCAGTATAGGTCACCTAACAGTACAAACTCTGAAGATAAATGGGGGGCAATTAAATCAAATATGGTGTCCAGGCCACCGCTGAGGGGGTCTATAACAAGTGAGAGACTTATTTCTGCAAAGGTGGATTTTTAAAGTAGAAGCTCAAACTGTTTGGGCACAGACCTGGATAGCATGACAGAACTCTGCAGTCTAACTCTGCAGTATATTGCAACTCCACCCCCTTTGGCAGTTCTATCTTGGTGTAAAATGTTGTAGTTGGGGATGGAAATTTCAGAGTTTTTGTTGATCTTCTGATGTTAACATGCATGAAACCAAAGAGTGGTGCTGGGGGCTACAGGGCCTGAGTTAACCTCTAAATCACCAGAGGAACAGAGGAGGAGTAGGATAAGGGTACGAATAAAGGCTATAAGAACTGGTTGTCTACTGCGTTGGGGACAGCGAAGAAAAGGAGCAGATTTCTGGGCATGGTAGAATCGATTCAGGGCATAATGTACAGACAATGGTATGGTAGGATGTGAGTACAGTGGAGATAAACATAGGCGTTTCGAGAGAGGTTTCGTCTCTGGAGGCACCAGTTAAGCCAGGTGAGGTCTCTGCATGTGTGTGGGGTGGGACAAAAGAGCTATCTAAGGCATTATGAGCAGGACTGAGGGTCTACATTGAAATAGAACAATAAGAACTAGCCAAGACCGCAGTAGCTAAGGCATATTGACATTAGAGAGAGGCATATAGCAATCACAGGTGTTGATCAGGAGAGCTAAGACAACAACGGGTAAATGGCGATGAATGGGAAGAGCGGGTCAGTTAGGTACAAACAGGACCTGAGTTCGAGGCTGGGGCCGACAGGTAAACAAAATGAGGTACCGTGTTATTGAAACAGTCCTGGGTTAGAATAAGACAATAATCACTAACCAAAACAGCTATAGACAAGAGCTATTTACATAAGGGAGAAGCATGTGTAGCCGAGTGATCATAGGGTCCAATGAGTAGCACGAGGTGAGTCAGGGAGCCAAT
The DNA here is from genome assembly GCF_036934945.1 of Oncorhynchus masou masou. Lineage (NCBI taxonomy): Eukaryota > Metazoa > Chordata > Actinopteri > Salmoniformes > Salmonidae > Oncorhynchus > Oncorhynchus masou. The sequence continues at coordinate 31,401,133 of NC_088227.1, forward strand.
TCAGTAGCCGCTGCTACGCTAGGCGAGCTGGAGACAAAGCGATTCAGACAGCTAGCAGGCCGGGGCTAGCAGATGGGCATCAGGCGATGTCGCAACGGAAGAGCCGGTTAAACCACCTCGGACGGTTTCGTCGGCAAACCAGTCGAAATGGATCCCCGGGGCTCCGTGTCGGCAGTAAAATGGTCCAGGCCGATTGACAAAAGAGGTATTGTAGAATAATTCATCATGCTCTTTCTCATGCATTTCAAAGTTGATGGTACAACAAAAATACAAAAAAATGTTTTATCTAATGTGTCATATTCTCCTACATTCCTTTCACATTTCCACAAGCTACAAAGTGTTTCCTTTCAATTGGTGTCAAGTATATGCATATCCTTACTTCAGGGCCTGAGCTACAGGCAGTTGGACTTGGGTTAGTCATTTTAGACGAAAATAGAAAAAAAGGGTTGGATCCTGAAGTGGCTCGGAAAGGAGGAAACTCACAATGGATCAACAACATTGTAGTTACCACAGAGTACTAACCTAAATGACAGAGTGAAGAAAAGGAAGCCTGTACAGGAAGAAAACATCCCAAAACATGCATCTTGTTTGCAATAAGGCACTAAAGTAAAACTTCAAGAAATGTGGCAAAGAAATTACCTTCATGCCCTGAATACAAAGCATTATGTTTTGGGCACATCCAACACATCTCTGAGTAACACTCTTCATATTATCAAAAACATTGTGGTGGCTTCATCATGTTATGGGTATGCTTGTCATCAGCAAAGACTAGGAAGATTTTTTGGGGAAAAAGAAACAAAATATAGCTCAGCACAGGGAAAATCCTAGAGGAAAACCTGGTTGTCTGCTTTCCAACAGACTCTGAAAGACACATTCACCTTCCTGCAGTTATTTACAGTTGAAGTCGGAAGTCTACATAAACCTTTGCCAAATATATTTAAACTCAGTTTTTCACAATTCCTAACATTTAATCCTAGTAAAAATGCCCTGTCTTAGGTCAGATAGGATCACCACTTTATTTTAAGAATGTGAAATGTCAGAATAATAGTAGAGAGAATTATTTATTTAAGCTTTTATTTCTTTCATCACATTACCAAAAGGTCAGAAGTTGACATACACTCAATTAGTATTTGGTATCATTGCCTTTAAATTGTTTAACTTGGGTCAAACATTTCGGGTAGCCTTCCACAAGCTTCCCACAATAAGTTGGGTGAATTTTGGCCCATTCTTCCTGACAGAGTTGGTGAAACTTGGGTCAGGTTTGTATGCCTCCTTGCTTGCACACACGGTTTCAGTGTGTCCACTCCAATACCTTGACTTTGTTGTGCTTAAGCCATTTTGCCACAACTTTGGAAGTATGCTTGGGGTCATTGTCCATTTGGAAGACCCATTTGCGACCAAGATTTAACTTCCTGACTGATGTTTTGAGATGTTGCTTCAAAATATCCACATAATTTTCTTTCCTCATGATGCCATCTATTTTGTGAAGTGCACCAGTCCAACCTGCAGCAAAGCACCCCCACAACATGATGTTGTCACGCCAGTGCTTCAAGGTTGGGATGGTGTTCTTCGGCTTGCAAGCATCCCCCTTTTTCCTCCAAACATAAAGGTCATTATGGCCAAACAGTTACATTTTTGTTTCATCAGACCAGAGGACATTTCAACAAAAAGTATGATCATTGGCCCAATGTGCAGCTGCAATCTGTAGTCTGTCTTTTTTATGGTGGTTTTGGAGCAGTGGCTTCTTCCATGCTGAGAGGCCTTTCAGGTTATGTCGATATAGGACTCGTTTACCTGTGGATATAGATACTGTTGTACCTGTTTCCTCCAGCATCTTCACAGGGTCCTTTGCTGTTGTTCTGGGATTGAACAGGCAGTGTTGAGGATCAGCGGGGTGGAGATGTTGTTGCCTACCCTCACCACCTGGGGGCGGCCCATCAGGAAGTCCAGTACCCAGTTGCACAGGGCGGGGCGGGGTCGAGACCCATGGTCTTGCATACTATTGTTTGTACAGATGAACGTGATACCTTCAGACATTTGGACATTTCTCCCAAGGATGAACCAGACTTGTGGAGGTCTCTAATTGTCCAAATGTCTTGGCTGATTTCTTTTGATTTTCCAATGATGTCAAACAAAGAGGCACTGAGTTTGAAGGTAGACCTTGAAATAAATCCACAGGGACCCTTCCATTTGACTCAAATGATGTCAATTAGCCTATCAGAAGCTTCTAAAGCCATGACATCATGGAATCTGGAATTTTCAAAGCTGTTTAAAGGCACAGTCAACTTAGTTTGATTTCTGATCCACTGGACTTGTGATACAGTGAATTATAAGTGAAATAATCTGTCTGTAAACAATTGTTGGAAAAATGACTTGTGTCATGCACAAAGTAGATGTCCTAACCGACTTGCAAAAACTATAGTTTGCTAACGAGAAATTTGTGGAGTGGTTGAAAAAGAAGTTTTAATGACTCCAACCTAAGTGTATGTAAACTTCCCACTTCAACTGTAAATGAGATAATTACAACCAGGAATACAACTTTCCGAAGTGGATCCTTTGTTCGAACCTCCACCCTGGACATGGAATCTTATCCCAGAGACCGACCCAAAACAACGCGGTCGCCGCAGGAGAGGCAGACGGAGCGGCCTACTGGTCAAACTTAGAAGGCCAGCACACAATCCACCACTTCCGAGCATATTACTGGCCAATGTCCAAACTCTAGAGAACAAGGTGGATGAAATTAGGGCACAAGTTGCCTTCCAGAGAGACATCAGAGATTGTAACATTCTCTGTTTCACGGAAACATGGGATATATTGTCAGAGTCGGTACAGCCACCTGGTTTCTTCACGCATCGCGCCAACAGAAACAAACATCTCTATGGTAAGAAGAAGGGCAGGGGTGTATGCCTTGTGATTAACGACTCATGGTGTAATCATAACAACATACAGGAACTCAAGTCCTTTTGTTCACCTGACCTAGAATTCCTTACAATCAAATGCCGACCGCATTATCTACCAAGAGAATTATCTTCGATTAAAGTCACAGCCGTGTATATTCCCCCCAATGCAAAGTGGAAACCATATATCCTGAGGCTGCATTTATTGTAGCTGGGATTTTAACAAAGCTAATCTGAGAACAAAGCTTCCTAAATTCTATCAGCATATAGAATGCGCAACATTATGGTAGCATCTGATGGAATCCTGGACCATTGCTACTCTAACTTCCGTGATGCATACAAAGCCCTCCCCCACCCTCCCTTCGGCAAATCTGAATATGACTCCATTTTGTTGCTCCCAGCCTATAGACAAAAACTAAAACAGGAAACGCCCGTGCTCAGGTCCATCCAACGCTGGTCTAACCAATCGGATTTAAGATTGCTTCGATCACGTGGACTGGGATATGTTCCGGATATTCTCAGACAACAACATTGATGTATAGGCTAACTCGGTGAGAGAGTTTATTTGCAAGTGCATCGGTGATGCTGTACCCACTGTGACTATTAAAACCTCCCCTAACCAGAAACCGTGGATTGATGGCAGCATTAGCGCAAAACTGGACGCGTGAACCACCGCTTTTAAATTATGGCAAGGCAACTGGAAACATGACCAAATACAAACAGTGGAGCTATTCCCTCCGCAAAGCAATTAAACAAGTAAAGCGTCAGTTTAGAGACAAAGTAGAGTCACTATTCAATGGCTCAAACACGAGATGTATGTGGCTGGGTCCACAGTCAATCACTGATTACAAAAAGAAAACCTGTCCCGTCGTGGACATCAACATCTCACTCTCAGACAAATTAAACAACTTCTTTGCTCGCTTTGAGGACAATACAGTGCCACTGACACGGCCCACTCCCAAAGCCTGTGGGCTCTCCTTCACCGTGGCCAATGTGAGTAAAACATTTAAATGTTTTAACCTTCGCAAGGCTGCCGGCTAAGATGGCATCCCTAGCCGCTTCCTCAGAGCATGCACAGAACAGCTGGCTGGTGTGTTTACGGACATATTAAATCAATCCCTATCCCAGTCTGCTGTGCCCACATGCTTCAAGATGGCTACCATTGTACCTGTTTGCAAGAAAGCTAAGGTAACTGAACTAAATGACTATTGCCCCGTAGCACTCACTTCTGTCATCATGTAGTGCTTTGAGAGACTAGTCAAGGATCATATCACCTCCCCCCTACCTGATAAGCCAGAACCACTCCAATTTGCTTACTGCCCTAATAGGTCCAGAGACGATGCAATCGCTATCACACTGCACACTGGCCTATCCCATCTGGACAAGTGGAATACCTATGTAAGAATGCTGTTCATTGACTACAGCTCAGCATTTAACACCATAGTACTCTCCAAACTGGTCATCAAGCTTGAGACCCTGGGTCTTGACCCCGCCCTGTGTAACTGGGTCCTGGACTTTCTGATGGTGGTGGTGAGGGTAGGAAACAACATCTCCATCCCGCTGATCCTCAACACTGGGGCCCCACAAGGGTGCGTTCTCAGCTCCCCGCTGTAGTCTCTGTTCACCCATGACTGCGTGGCCATGTACGCCTCCAACTCAAATATCAAGTTTGCAGACGACATTACAGTAGTAGGCTTGATTACCAAGAACGACAAGACAGCCTACAGGGAAGAGGTAAGGGCCCTTGGAGTGTGGTGTCAGGAAAATAAACTCTCACTCAACGTCTACAAAACAAAGGAGATGATCGTGCACTTCAGGATGCAGCAGAGGGAGCATCCCCCCATCCAAATCGACGGGACAGCAGTGGAGAAGGTGGAAAGTTTTACGTTCCTTGGCTTTCACATCACGGACAAACTGAAATGGTCCACCCACACAGACAGCGTGGTGAAGAAGGCGCAAAAGTGCCTCTTCCACCTCAGGAGGCTGAAGAAATTTGGCTTGTCACCTAAAACCCTCATAAACTTCTACAGATGGACAATTGAAAGCATCCTGTCGGGCTGTCGGGCTCCGGCCACAACATTAAGGCTCTCCAGAGGGTGGTGCAGTCTGCACAACGCATCACCGGGGGCAAACTACCTGCCCTCCAGGACACCTACACCACCCGATGTCACAGGCAGGCCAAAAAGAACATAAAGAACAACAACCACCCGAAATACTGCCTGTTCACCCCGCTATCATCCAGAAGGTCGAGGTCAGTACAGGTGCATCAAAGCTGGGACCAAGAGTCTAAAAAACAGCTTCTATCTCAAGGCCAGACTGTTAAACAGTTCTCACTAACATACAGTGGCTGCTGCCAACATATTGATTATTTCATAGTTTTGATGTCTTTACTATTATTCTACAATGTAGAAAATAGCAAAAATAGAGAAAAACCTTCGGATGAGCAGCAGTGCCCAAACCTTTGACGGGCACTGTATGTAGTAAATAAGTAAAGAACCACAGGTATTAAGTAGAACGTGTGATGTAGTGATAAATAGTAAATTAGTGGGATTGGCGCCATTTGGTAGCAACTATAAACAATTGCATAAGAAGACCTAATATAAATTGATGTACTCGTGACTCGACTTGTGACTCAGACTTGGAGTCACTCTCGACGGACTGAAAAACAACTTCTATCTCAAGGCCATCAGGCTGTTAAACAGCCACCACTAACATTGAGTGGCTGCTGCCAACATACTGACTCAACTCCAGCCACTGTAATACATTTAATAAATTGATTTAATAAAGGTATCACTAGTCACTTTAAATAATGGCACTTTAATAATGTCTACACATCCTACATTACTCATCTCATATGTATATACTGTATTCTACACCATCTACTGCATCTTGCCTGTGCCGCATGGCCATCGCTCATCCATATATTTATATGTACATATTCTTAATCCTTCCTTTACACTTGTGTGTACAAGGTAGTTGTTGTGAAATTGTTAGATTACTTGTTAGATATTACTACATGGTCAGAACTAGAAGCACAAGCATTTCATTTGTTTTGAGATTTGTTTTGATTGAAGTCACCTTGTCTGAGAGAGAATTACACGGTTATCAAACCATCATGCCAGAGTAAGCCTACAGGAAACACAGCCCTTATTTGAAGTGCATTTCATATCCCCTACGGGAGAAATGAATGGTGGAAAAAGGATTGGAACCATTTCCGTGTTTGACCACTAGGTTTAATGGGTAGGATGACTCATACTGTGCTACTCTATTGAATGCTGATATTCCCGAAAGGCCAATCTCTTTGGCAATGACAAGGAGTGGCAAGGAATGGAACGTTAGCTAAAGAGACTGGTACTTAGCCTATGTACTCCCTGCATAGTAGTTGAAAACAAACAAGGTGACCACTTTTCATGAATAATTGTAGCGGCTGTCGTTGGTGGAAGAAGGTGAGGACCAAGGTGCAGCTTGGTAAGTGTTCATGATTTTTAATATAATCAAAACTGAACACTAAACAAAAATAATAACTAGGAAGAACGAACAAATGAAACAGTCCTGTCGAGTGAAAACACAAAGCAGAAAGCAAACACCCACGAAACACAGGTGGAAAAAGGCTACCTAAATATGATTCTCAATCAAAGACAACTAACGACACCTGCCTCTGATTGAGAACCATACCAGGCCAAACTCAAAAAGCCAACATAGAAAAACGAACATAGACAACCCACCCAACCCACGCCCTGACCATACTAAAACAAAAGACAAAACAAAGGAACTAAGGTCAGAACGTGACAATAATGGTGACATCAGAGTACAGAATGGATCCACATCCACTGACTCTGTGTTGCCTATAGAGTTTCCTCTACTCAATCTACTAAATCTTTCTCTACAACAACTTCTGAATCACGAGACAAGCAGTACTTCCTATAAATAAGTTTGGGGCTGTTATGGTCCTGAGTGGTTGTCTTGACAGGATTCAGAGTTGTCCCATCAGAACCATCTGAAAAATATTCATTCAAGTGTCTTGACTTTGGTCGATTTTTTAGACATTTTTTATAACCCAGTCTGAAGAATGAGGGACCAGCGCATCTGACCCAACATTTGGGAAACACTACTTTACAGGAACAGTACTCATTTATGTATCTAGATGGCACATGGAAGATGTACTATTTCTGATTGAATTTTTCCTGAGGCGTTGAAGGTGACATCACCACCATCTTCTGTGCCCTTTAATATCTAGTTCAGGAGGAGAAAAACATCCTCTTTTAAATAACTCTTCATCATCAGACACATACAGTAGAGTGCAGGGTGCTTTTTCACTCATCACTGATATCAGGAGTTGATATCAAGTTTAGCACTGGCGTGGGATGTTACATAGACAAGCAGGGATTCATATGGGAACAGAGAAGTGTGAAATGCACCAAAGCAAATGTGAAGATCAAAACATAAGTTAGACTGCATATACTGTATATGCTTTGTGTTGACCAAGGTAATACATCTGACTTTGGCCCCATGCTGTACCACTCATACAATCTACAATACAACTGAGAAGGGAAATAGTATTAAATACAATACCAGCAGAAGATGGGGAGGTGGTTGACAAGGCTGGTCTTGTAGTAGAGGCTGTACTTCCTGGATAGTAGTTGAAAACAGAGTGACCACTTTTCATTGGTGAATACTGGTGTCATCACAGTACAGAATGGATCCACAACTCACTCTGTGTTGCCTGTAGAGTTCTCTACTCAATCTGTTACATCTTTCTCTAATCCAATGTCTAGAGCACAAGACAAGCAGTACTTCCTATTAATACGTTTGGGCCTGTTTTTACATGACCAGTCTTATACTGTTGTGGGGTACTGCTAGTTGTCTTGACGGGAATTAGAGAACTTACAGATAAAACATTTACTATATCTGCACACATCATACAGATGGGAGTATTTTACCTGGGACAGTAGAGATGACATCACTATCAGTGGTCTTTTTAGCAATATCTAATTCAGTAGGAGATGAACATCCTCTTTTAGTTTATTAAATAACCCATCATCATCATCACCATCATCATCATCAGACACAGCAGTAGTATTCAGATCAAATTCATCATCAATCACTAATATCACAAATACCAGGAGAAAGGATCAGGTTTGATATTAAATTTAATATCATCACAGATCTTGTGAACTTATTCATTTTATAAGAGCATAACAAGAACACATACCTGAGAACGTGGAGGTGAAGTCAATGGAGATCTTCACGTCTCCCTTTTCAGTCAGCGTGCACGTCCACTTCCTGTTGTTGTCCTTCTTCTGGAGTGTCACAGTCAGAGTGATGTCACAGGAAGAATCCTGTGTGTCCTGGGCATTAGTACCTGTTTTAGGGACCCAGCTGAGACTAAATCTTGACTGGTACGTTCCAAGTTGCTTATAGTAGAGCAGAGAACAGTGTAATGTCATATTTACATTAGGCTTCAGATCTGTCACTGCTGTGGTAGAGGAGACTGAGAAAGAGAAAAAGGTATACAGTATTTGTTGGTTGTTTTCACATTACATATGATTATTAACACCACACTTATACACAGTAACATTTCAACTCTGATTTAAACAGTAATACTCACTAGTTAGAACAGACAGATGAACAGGAGCATCACCTCCATGTTGTGGTCCTGTCTCTGTAAGGTATTGTTGACAGATGTAGAGTCCAACATCCTCAGCTCTGACATCACTAACATGTAGAGAACAGTTAGACCCCACACTCAGTCTGTCTGTCTGGTCAGCTTTGATCTTCCCCAATGTGACCACTTCAATAGCAACAGTAGATCCATCTCTGTTATAGATCCATGTAGTAGAGGAGCAGTTTGGATAAACCACATTGTTACACGGCAGACTGACATCATCTCCCACTCTGGAGAACATAGAGAGAGTTTCTCCACTGACACCTGGAAGGAGCATGACATCAGATAATTATTAACTGGTAATACAGATGATATTATATTTCATAGGTTTTCTTATTGATATTCTTCAGTGTGAATAATAGTGTAATATACTGTCTATTATACAATAGTGAAGATAAGAGTAAACAGATACACAACAGAAACGTCATCATAATATTAGTCAAATGTAAACTGAACTAGTTTGGCCGTGTGAAATAAATGTGTTCTATGATCTCTAATGACATATTCTTACTCTCTCTCCTCTGTCTTACCTGTTAGCAGGTACAAAACGGTCACAAGCAATCCCAAAAATGATTGAGGGATGTCAGCCATGATCCTCTCTCTCTCTCTGCTCTGTCTCTGTGTATATCTCTCTCTCTATCTCTCTGTCTCTCTCTGCTCTGTTTCTGTCTCTTTCCTCTTTCAGAGTGTCTCAGCACTATGAGTTTCTCACCATACAGCAGCATCTCTATTCATCACTATAGCATCACTTCCTCAAAGTGGTCATGGTTTTAATCTAGTTTCTGACACCTTGGTGAGAATCCTCCAGCTCACCAGCAGTTGAAGGCTGTCATGACTGTCCTGATCAGGTCAGGTTACAGGAGACCACAACCCTACTGATTATCTCTCAACCCCAACAGAGGAGGAGAGATCTAGGGGTCTGAAGATGTGGGGGGTTTTATGGCCCCTCACTCCTCTGGTAAATCTCAGGCCACAGACAAATTCCTTTGTCCTGTTACTATGGAGAACCATCATTTTTGTTCTGTTATTAAAGGTTAATAGATGACGTTATTACGAAAATGTTGTAATGTGAAGGGTTTTCCTAGTATATGTCTGATGTTTATACATTGTACGTTGTATGGAAAATATCCAAATCAAAGAGAATGTTTTGGGGAAGATGACATATTAAGTTAGTCTAAAATTGTTTTTGAGTAAAATCTGGACCTTGCCTCATTAACTTGGTATGCCCAGAGAATTGCCCTAAAGGAGGCTACGCCCACTTCTGACCCAAGGGCATAAAACCTGTGAGTATAGAATTTACATGAGGACTAAGTGACCCCAGCTGCAGCAGGGCCTGAAAAAGTCAACGAACCCAGAACGCAACGCAAGCTTGAGGACAAAGAAATATTTTTCTACTCAAGCAACGAATGAGTTGCTGTGTCTAAGCGGGTGAATTCAAGTCGAAACATCTAGCCTCCATCTCCCATCGAATCGTGGTATCTAAAGGGTTTCATTCCTATGCTGTGAGCTCTGAGCTACAGAGCTGTCTGTCCTCAAAAGGCCCCTTCCAGAGAAAAGGGTACTGAGGGTACAGACTCCTAAGCCAAAAAGGACACTGACACCGGGAGGACGAGCAGGGAGGTGCGCAGGAGAAGTGCGTCATCGAACAGCGGAACGGTCCACGCAGAGAATCCTCGGAGATCATCCCCACGTAATTACGTCATTATATTCTGACTTATAAGAGCGGCAGTTTGGGGAAAGGCTAGGGTTAGAATAGCATAGCTGACAAATTCACCCAAATTTATATTTCTCTTGTGTACTTTATTTTTTCTCTCTCTTTTGAAATTCGACGTCCAGAACGAGATTGTTAGAGGCAACTGGTTAATTAGCAGCTGTTGTAAAAAACGATATTCTGAGACTCTTTGAGTTGATTTTGGAAATAGAAACTGAATAAAAACTAGTTTTCCCATGGTGCCCCAGGTTAATGAGTTAATAATTGCTTGATTGAGTTAATCACGTAATTAGAAACTTGTAGTCATTCGATGAGCAACAGTCGTCACATTAACTAATACAACGTCACGACAAGGCCTTCTACACATGTATGAGAGCCTGTATTAGTGATGCAGGGATTTGGCATTAATGTGGTCATATTCAAGTGGTGGTCAGTGCCGTTTAATTGGATGATTCATTCATATTCCAGTCACCCAGCTCAGAGTAACATTGATAAGTTTATGCTACTACATGATACCAGAATGAATACACCCCTGATCACATGCAAATACAGGTCACTTTCATCGTACCGTAAACAAACAGCATGATCACTTTGCTTGTTAATTCCTTCTCACATCTCCACTCTCTTCCTCTCACCTTTTCCCTTCGCTTGTGGGATCCAGTGCAAAACACATCAGCTGTCTGATAGGTTGGCGGACGTCTTTCGGAAGTTGTCATAGTTACTGTGGAAGAGGGTGAGTACCATAAGCCTCTTAGGTTTTGTATGTTATGTTTCTACATATGTACCAATTTGTTCTAAACCTGTCAAGGACTGAAGTGAACATCCAATCACGTTCCTGTAATACCAGGGTATATTCCTCTTACCAGCTTATTGAAGCAGCACATAACTGTGTTTGTAAAGAATCAGTATAAAAAAGGACAGATGAGTGAATTTCAAACGTTAGAGAGGTGAATGTAACTGCAACCAATGATGTAGATGTACACAGAATAATGAATAGTAATGTCTATATCTGCAACTGGTCCTTCTTTCAGTGGGTCTTTCAGCTCAGACCACCTCTGTTTTTCTGATACTGAGTAAAGAGAGAGAGAAATAAGTCATAGTGATGGGTTGTCTTTTCATTTTACCACAGAATATTATCTCACCCTAAAAATAACATATCTGGTCATTTCACACCTTCAAAAAAAGTAGAAAACAACACAAAGATACCGCAGAAACAGTGGCCTATATTGTTTCTATGGGAATTGACATAGAGACACTGTTTTAGGGGTTTTACTAGATGGTATTGCTAGATCGTATACAGCTATGGATTGAAATTACTTTTTCGTAGCAGGTTAGGAGAACTTACGTAGCAGGTTAGGAGAATTAGGATATGGTTAGGAAAAGGGTTAGGGTTAGCTAAAATGCTCTCCAAACCTGCTGAGAAAAGACACTTCCGTCAATAGCTGTACTCCTAGTTACAAACTGTTTTTCGCTGTTGAGTTTGATGTATATGTAAATATTTCCATTGTTATAAACGTGAATGTAACTGCAGTTAATGATGTACATAAACAGAATAATAAGTATGTCTATGTCTGCAGCTGGTCCTTCTTTCAGTGGTTATTTCAGCTCAGACCACTTCTGTTTTTCTGAGACTGAGCAGAGAGAGAAATAGATAATGAGAGAAGGAGAGAGGAGATGAGAGTAGAGAAGATGAGAGGTGAGTACAGGAGAGAGCAGATGAGAGAGAGGAGAGCAGAGTAACAGAGAGAGAAGAGTAAAACAGAGTAGAGGAGAGAGAGAGGAGATGAGAGTAGAGGAGAGTAGACGAGAGATGAGGGCAGAGGAGAGAGGAATGTAGAGGAGAGAGGAGAGTAGAGGAGAGCAGAGGAGAGAGGAGAATAGTGGAGAGAGCAGAGTATAGGATAGAGGAGAGTATAACAGAGTAAAGGAGAAAGGAGAGTAGAGGAGAGAGGAGAATAGAGAGGAGTATGAGAGAGGAGTGGAGAGAAGAGGAGGGTATCTGAGAGAGTAGAGGAGGGGAGAGAGGAGAGTAGAGGAGAGACGAGAGAGGAAAGCAGAGGAGAGAGGACAGTAGAGGAGAGAGCAGAAAGCAGAGGAGAGAGGACAGTAGAGGAGAGAGCAGAAAGGAGAGGAGAAAGGAGAGTCGAGAGGAGGGGAGAGGAGAGGAGAGAAGAGGAGAGCGAAGATTAGAGGAGAGAGTACAGGAGAGTGGAGATTAGAGTAGAGGAGAGGGGAGGAGAGTAGAGGGGAAAGCATAGTAGAGGAGAGAGGAGAGGAAAGAGGATAGAATAGGATAGGAGAGCAGAGTTGAAGAGAAAGAAGTGTAGAGCAGAGGAGTGGAGGAGAGAGGAGAAGAGAGGAGAGCTTGTTATATGAGAGGAGAGAACTGGAGAGAGTAGAGCAGAGCAGAGTAGTGGAGAGAGGGGAGAGGAGTGAGGAGAGGAGAGAGGATAGGAGAAAGGAGATGAGCGAGGAGAGCAGAGTAAAAGAGAGAGGAGAGTAGAACTGAGTACAGGCGAGAGGAGAGAAGAGGAGAGAGGAGAGGAGAGGGCAGAAGAGAGAGGAAAATAGTGCAGAGTAGAGAAGAGAAGAGGAGTGTAGAGGGGAGAGCAGAGGAGAGAGGAGATGAGATGAGATGAGGAGAGGGTTAAGGATTGTAGAGAGAGGAGAGGAGATGAGAGAGGAGAGTTGAGAAGTGTAGAGGCCAGAGTAGAAGAAAGAGAAGAGAAGAGAGGACAGGATAACAGAGGAGATAGGAGAGTAGAGTAGATAGGAGAGTACAGAGTAATAGATTAGAGTAGAGCAGAGGAGTGTTGATGTGTGTGTAGACTAGTGTCCTGAATAAAGACTCAGCATCGTTTCCTTGTCTTCTTCTCTTCTCCAGTATTCTCACTTCTGTTATAAAGACATGAAAAAACACTTCAAAAATAAATGTAAAGTTAATTTTCAGAGGAACAAACAAGAAATAAACATGAATAACATTCAACACTTGGTCAAGGGGTATGAATACACTACTTGAGTTTTAAATAATGTACAATTGAATTCCACTTTGAATAGCAGATGGTGGAGCTTTTTTCTGCAGGGGAGCCTTCTTGATGCTCTGGGGGCGCTATTTCATTTTTGGATGAAAAATGTTCCCGTCTTAAACAAGATATTTTGTCACAAAAAGATGCTCGACTATGCATATAATTGATAGCTTTCGAAAGAAAACACTCTGACGTGTCCAGAACTACCAAGATATTTTCTGTGCGTGCCCTAGAACGTGAGCTTCAGGCAAAACCAAGATGAGACGGCATCCAGGAAATGAGCAGGATTTTTGAGGCTCTGTTTTCCATTGTCTCCTTATATGGCTGTGAATGCGAGAGGAGTAAGTCTGCCCTTTCTGTCGTTTCCCCAAGGTGTCTGCAGCATTGTGACGTATTTGTAGGCAGATCATTGGAAGATTGACCATAAGAGACCACATCTACCAGGTGTCCGCCCGGTGTCCTGCGCCGAAATTGGTGCGCAAAAGTCAGCTGCAAGTATTTTTCCATGGAATTTAGAGAAGAATGCAAGCTTCCACGAACGATATATCAATGAAGAGATATGTGAAAAAACACCTTGAGGATTGATTCCAAACAACGTTTGCCATGTTTCGGTCGATATTATGGAGTTAATTCGGAAAAAGTTTGACGTTGTAGGTGACTGAATTTTCGGTTCGTTTCGGTAGCCAAATGCGATGTACAAAACGGAACGATTTCTCCTACACACAGACGCTTTCAGGAAAAACTGCGCATTTGGTATGTAACTGAGAGTCTCCTCATTGAAAACATCCGAAGCTCTTCAAAGGTAAATGATTTTATTTATTTGGTTATCTGGTTTTTGTGAAAATGTTGCGTGCTAAATGCTACTCAAAATGCTAAGCTAGCTTAGCATACTCTTACACAAATTAGTCAATTTCTATGGTTCAAAAGCATTTTTTGAAAATCTGAGATGACAGTGTTGTTAAGAAAAGGCTAAGCTTGAGAACAGACGCATTATTTTCATTTTATTTGCGATTTTCAGAAATCGTTAACGTTGCGTTATGCTAATGAGCCTGAGGCTTTAGTCACGATCCCGGATCCGGGATGGGGAGTTTCAACATTAATATGGGGACAATAGTTTTTGTGAAATCCCGGTCCTCATCTGGTGGTCCTGTGGCCTCATCCAGGGCAGATAATAGTCTGGCTGGAATAGACTCATCATGGCTGGTTTCCCCTTTGTGGGCGAGTGTGTAGTCAAACTCTGTGTGTGACTCTGGGAAGAACTGCAGGTGAGACTACTGGTGGGACTACTGGTGGGACTACAGTTGGGACTACTGGTGGGACTACTGGTGGGACTACAGGTAAGACTACAGGTGGGACTACTGGTGGGACTTCAGGTGGGACTACAGGTAAGACTACTGGTTAGACAACAGGTATGACTACAGGTGGGACTACAGGTGGGACGACTGGTTAGACTACAGGTGGGACTTCAGGTGGGACTACAGTTGGGACTACTGGTGGGACTACTGGTGGACCTACAGTTGGGACTACTGGTGGGACTACTGGTGGGACTTCAGGTGGGACTACAGGTAAGACTACTGGTTAGACAACAGGTATGACTGCAGGTGGGACTTCAGGTGGGACTACTGGTAAGACTACAGGTGGGACTACAGGTAAGACTACAGGTGGGACTACAGGTGGGACTACAGGTATGACAACAGGTGGGACTACTGGTTAGACTACAGGTGAGACTACAGGTGGGACTACAGGTAAGACTACAGGTGGGACTACAGGTATGACAACAGGTGGGACTACAGGTGGGACAACTGGTTAGACTACAGGTGGGACTACTGGTTAGACTACAGGTGGGACTACAGGTGGGACTACAGGCGGGACTACTGGTTAGACTACAGGTGGGACTATAGGTGGGACTACTTGTTAGACTTCAGGTTAGACTACAGGTGGGACTACAGGTGGGACTACTGGTTAGACTACAGGTGGGACTACTGGTTAAACTACAGGTGGGACTACTGGTTAGACTACAGGTTAGACTACAGGTGGGACTACTGGTTAGACTACAGGTGGGACTACTGGTTAGACTACAGGTGGGACTACTGGTTAGACTACAGGTGGGACTACTGGTTGGACTACAGGTGGGACTACAGGCGGGACTACTGGTTAGACTACAGGTGGGACTATAGGTGGGACTACTGGTTAAACTACAGGTGGGACTACTGGTTAGACTACAGGTTAGACTACAGGTGGGACTACAGGTGGGACTACAGGTGGGACTACTGGTTAGACTACAGGTGGGACTACTGGTTAGACTACAGGTGGGACTACAGCTGAGACTACAAGTGGGACTACAGGTGGGACTACTGGTTAGACTACAGGTGGGACTACTGGTTAGACTACAGGTGGGACTACTGGTTAGACTACAGGTGGGACTACTGGTTAGACTACAGGTGGGACTACAGCTGAGACTACAAGTGGGACTACAGGTGGGACTACTGGTTAGACTACAGGTGGGACTACTGGTTAGACTACAGGTGGGACTACTGGTTAGACTACAGGATGGACTGCAGGTGTGTGAAACAGATCTCGTCCTCCTCCTCTGAGGAGGAGTAGCGAGAAGGATCGGAGGACCAATGCGCCGCGTTGTAAGAGTTCATGATGTAATCTTTAATAACTCAAAATGAACACTGAAATACAAAACAATAAAGTGAATGAACGAAAACCGAAACAGTCCTGTCTGGCGACACACACAAAGACAGAAAATAAACACCCACAACTCAAAAGTGAAACCAGGCTACCGAAGAATGATTCTCAATCAGGGACAACGATTGACAGCTGCCTCTGATTGAGAACCATACTAGGCCGAACACAGAAATCCCAAATTATGGAAAAACAAACATAGACAACCCACCCAACTCACGTCCTGACCATACTAAAACAAAGATATAATAACAGAACTAAGGTCAGAACGTGACAGTGTGACTCTAGGTGGGACTACAGGTGGGACTACAGGTGGGACAACAGGTGAGGCTCATGTTGGAGCTCTAGGTGGGACTACAGCTGGGACTACGGGTGGGACTACAGGTGGGACTACGGGTGGGACTACAGGTGGGACTACAGGTGGGACTACAGGTGGGACTACAGGTGGGACAACAGGTGAGGCTCATGTTGGAGCTCTAGGTGGGACTACAGGTGGGACTACGGGTGGGACTACAGGTGGGACTACAGGTGGGACAACAGGTGAGGCTCCGTGTGGAGCTCTAGGTGTGAATACCTGGTTATCTTGAGCCTGGTCCTTCCTGTCTGCATTCCTCTCTTCATATCATATCTATCCTCCTCCTGTGTCCTCCATTCTTAATTTTCATTGTAATCTCTCTCCTAACTCTTCTTCTACTTCATGAGTTGGTCCTTCTACCTCCTATCTGGCTCCTTCTCCCATTTCCTCATCTACCTCTTGTTGGTATCTCTCCTTTTCTCTCTGACTCTCCCTGGCTCTCTCTTTCAGCTGTGAATGGGACCAGTGGTCCTGAAAAACCTAAATGTCCATGAAACACTATTTGAGACTGCTGCCCCACTTCTCTTCCTGTCCTTCTCAGCCCTCTTTTCTCTCTGAATCTTATCCCTGAGACTACGTCAACTCTGTCTGCAATCTTACTCTAAAAGGGACAGAACAAGCATGTAATTTACTAATTTATGACTAACTTTCATACCATTATTATTCATATTAGACTCACACACCAGCTGACCTAGCTCGTAGTACCAAAGAACAAGTCATCAATCAGAGCTTAAATTTCACTGCACAAAAGTATAGTTTTTACGGTCATATGCAATATAAGCAGTACATTAAGATATTTATCTTTTTCAGTCTCCTCTTCAACACCAGTGAAGCCTGACAGACCAGTAACATTAAGGTGCTCTCTGCTCACATTTGACAGAACTAGAACATGTTCCCCAGGTATTAACCAAGATGTTAGTCTGAGCTGGCTGTGACTGTTGACACGGTTGACAACTCCATTGTGTCCTCCTCCCAGAGCGCTAAGAACCTTGGCGTGATCCTGGACAACACCCTGTCGTTCTCAACCAACATCATGGCGGTGGCCCGTTCCTGTAGGTTCATGCTCTACAACATCCGCAGAGTACGACCCTGCCTCACACAGGAAGCGGCGCAGGTCCTAATCCAGGCACTTGTCATCTCCCGTCTGGATTACTGCAACTCGCTGTTGGCTGGGCTCCCTGCCTGTGCCATTAAACCCCTACAACTCATCCAGAACGCCGCAGCCCGTCTGGTGTTCAACCTTCCCAAGTTCTCTCACGTCACCCCGCTCCTCCGCTCTCTCCACTGGCTTCCAGTTGAAGCTCGCATCCGCTACAAGACCATGGTGCTTGCCTACGGAGCTGTGAGGGGAACGGCACCGCAGTACCTCCAGGCTCTGATCAGGCCCTACACCCAAACAAGGGCACTGCGTTCATCCACCTCTGGCCTGCTCGCCTCCCTACCACTGAGGAAGTACAGTTCCCGCTCAGCCCAGTCAAAACTGTTCGCTGCTCTGGCCCCCCAATGGTGGAACAAACTCTTTCACGACGCCAGGACAGCGGAGTCAATCACCACCTTCCGGAGACACCTGAAACCCCACCTCTTCAAGGAATACCTAGGATAGGATAAGTAATCCTTCTCACCCCCCCCCCCCCTTAAATGATTTAGATGCACTATTGTAAAATGGCTGTTCCACTGGATGTCAGAAGGTGAATTCACCAATTTGTAAGTCGCTCTGGATAAGAGCGTCTGCTAAATGACTTAAATGTAAATGTAAATGGATGATGCAGATTGAGGCAGGTGGTGAGCTTCAGTATATGGTAGCCCTACCATTTGTAAAACACCAAAAAAAGACGTCCTAGAGACATCAGCGCCAGTCCGTGCTTACTGGGGTGTAGTCTACTGTGTCGGCCCACAGTGGAATGTTATGAATGCTCTTCCATGAGGTCGACACACCGTTTGTAAAAACAGGCCTTTGCATTGGCTTTATTAGTCCTGATTCCTGTGACTAATCATTTAGTCTATTTAAGCCCTGAATATCAGCTACCCAACATTATCAGGAGTTCTTCTGAGCCGTTTGCAATATGTTTACACAGCGGGAAATGCAGAAATATTAAATTGTTTACTATAATCAGCTCGTCAAACTTCTGTTCAGCAGATGTCAGTAGCCTGATTGTCAATTCCATATTGTCCATTTTACTTAAACCTGTCCTGTTGTTAGGATATGTTATTTGTTAAAAAGTCAGTGGATTTTTTATTTGATTGGGTGACATTTAGTTTAGGCTTTTTGATCAGAGAAACCTGCATGATGTAAAAAGTGTCCATCTCATTATATTGTCATACATTTAGTCTCCAGTCTGTAAGTTACAGAAAAGGCCACCTACTCTCTTTCTACCATATGTTATATCTGCTACATGATTGATGTTAGATTATTTTTGGGACTGAAAGTTGGTCGAGTGCCGCAGCGTTATGTCTCTCCAACAACACACTGGAGGGCATGCTGGGAATGGACAAGCAACATATTTGGCGCCCCTGCCTTTACCAAAGAGGGCACCGCTTATCACAGTGTGTCATCAGTGCTCACCTAAAATACCCATAAGTCACTGGTTGAGAGAAAATGTTGTTGTTTTGGGGCAGAATTATGTGAGGTTTTATGTGTTGTTGTTGGTGCGTCTGGGTCAGTTTAGCTCAGAAAATTCCTCTCTCGTCATTCTGCCACCATAGGTGGACACCTAATCCTGCCTAATGAGGGGGCCGGCCCTGGCTGCAGAGAAACTCCAAACATCAGATCACACAGACGTCTGGCTGTGACATCACTCTGACTGTGACACTCCAGAGGGAGGAAGTGGAGGTGTCAGTTTACTGACAATGAGGGAGCAGTGAAGACCTTCATTAATTTCCCTTTCATGGTCCCAGGTTAAATAAAACACTCCCATCTGTATGATGTGTGCACTGCAGACATAGTACATCGTCCATGTTCTGAGCCCTCTCCTGTACTCCCTGTTCTCCCACGACTGCGTGGCCACGCACGCCTCCAACTCAATCATCAAGTTTGCGGACGACACAACAGTGGTAGGCTTGATTACCAACAACGACGAGACGGCCTACAGGGAGGAGGTGAGGGCCCTCGGAGTGTGGTGTCAGGAAAATAACCTCACACTCAACGTCAACAAAACTAAGGAGATGATTGTGGACTTCAGGAAACAGCAGAGGGAGCACCCCCCTATCCACATCGACGGGACAGGAGTGGAGAGGGTAGTAAGTTTTAAGTTCCTCGGCGTACACATCACAGACAAACTGAATTGGTCCACCCACACAGACAGCATCGTGAAGAAGGCGCAGCAGCGCCTCTTCAACCTCAGGAGGCTGAAGAAATTCGGCTTGTCACCAAAAGCACTCACAAACTTCTACAGATGTACAATCGAGAGCATCCTGTCGGGCTGCATCACCGCCTGGTACGGCAACTGCTCCACCCACAACCGTAAGGCTCTCCCTCTAATGGATTCAGACTGGGTTGTGACATTTTGCCACACTGAAGTCAAGACACTTGAAATGATGTTTTTCAGACAGTTCTGATGGAACTATTCTGATTCCTGTCAGGACAACCATCAGCAGCCTTAGACTGGTAACGTCAAAACAGCCCCATACATATTTATAGGAAGTATTGTAGACAAGTTTATAGACATATTTATAGACAAGTCTTTTAGAGATTACAGTGGAGGAAAACTTTACAGGCTTTTCACTCTTTAACTTTACAGAGTTAGTTAGTAAATATGATGTGTACTGTTCTGTCATGCTGGACTCACATCTGCTAATCTTGTATGTTTTCTATTACTATCCGGGGAGGAAGGCCTCAACTGCAGGACCATCTTCCCCACCTTATTCTAGTATTGTTTAATATACTATTTCAGTTCTATGGTAGATTATATGAGTGGTACAGCATTGGGCCAAAGTCAGATGTATTACCTTGGTCAACACACAGTGCATGTATTTCTACAGTGCCTTCACAAATTATTCATACCCCTTGACCTTTTCCACATTTTGTTTTTTTACAGCCTGAATTCGAAATGGATTAAAAACAACAAATTATTCTCACAATACCTCATAATGAAAACCTATTTTTAGATATTTTAGCAAACTCATTCACATACAATACCAGTCAGAAGTTTGGAGACACCTTCTCATTGTCAGGATTTGGCCAGGGTTGTTCCGGGTTTTGGTCACTAGATGCCCCCATTGTGCTTTTTGACCTTATGTTTTTTCCCTTGTTCCCCATTATTATTTGCACCTGTGCCTCGTTTTTCCCCTGATTGTATTTAAACCCTTAGTTTCCCTCAGTTCTGTGCTCTGTGTTTGTATGTTAGCACCCAGCCCTAGTGTTCTGTGTATTCTTGTCGATTCCGGTGGATGCTCTTGTGGAATTCTGTTTTTGTTTTTGAGTATCTCTTGAGCTTTTTTGTGCTATTCCTACCACCTTTTGGATTTACCATTTTTGTATTGAAGGACTTCTCCTTTTTACTTTATTAAATACACCGTCTTAAGTACTGCTGTGTCTGCCTCATCTTCTGGGTTCTGCTGACTATTCGTGGCTCAGTTGGTTAAGTGACTGTTTCTCACTCCGGAGACCCAGGTTCGTAACCGGGTCCTGACACTCATTCAAGGGTTTTTCCTTATTTTGAATATTTTCTACATTGTAGAATAATAGTGAAGACATCAAAACTATAAAATACCACATATGGAATCATGTAGTAAACAAAACAATATTTTACATTTGAGATTCTTGCAAAGTAGCCACACTCTGGTCTTGTAGAAGTTGTACACACTGGATAGTAGTGTGTAACATTGGGCAGTAATATTTTATATGTTCACATGCAGTATATTACTGTATAGCCTAGGCTATCAGAGTCAGCATGAATTTGAATCTGAAGCATGCCCTTCTGACTCTCAAACTCTTCCACTTTTCCTGTCTCCCAACTCATTGGTCTATATCAATCTAATATACACATCTTAAAGAGGCAATCAGCAGTTGAAACATTAAGCAATCACACTCTCCACCATTGTTTTGCTGAAAAGCTGAGGGACGGGGCTGGAGAACCACTCTCATAGACAGAGCTATAGATGCAAGGACTGGCCATCCATGATATCAACATTATAGTTTAAACCATGTTTTGAGGCTATACATTGTGTTTGTTTACATTTCATTTGTTTACAAACATTGGAGTAAAACAAGCATATATTTTGGGTTCTGATGGGTTATGACAGTTTAACTAAACTCATGAGGCATTTCTACATTTTATTTTTCTAGAGTCAGTGGGTGCATATCATTAATTAATATGTCCAGAAATGGATGTAACTAGTGCAGATTGTCACTTTTAATTAATAGCAAAAATATATATATTCCTAGAACCAAATCAGGTCTGGAATCAGGGTGTGAATGAGAGAGTGTAGTCTTCATGTTGATGTCTTTATATATATATATATATTGATGTCTTGGCTCCCTGAGGTTACTTGACAGTGGAGTAGAGGGAGCTGGGGTCAGCAGGGTTCTCTGTCTCTCTCCCTCTGCCAGAAGAGGGCATAACTGAGGCATACATCACTGCATCTTCACCTTGGGCCTACAGAGACAACACACACACAACAAAGTAAAGGCATTAAACAGTGTGTATGAGGGAGAGTGATACCATTACAATATGTTCAGTATAGTTTATCTTACATCAACTCTCTCAGGGGGATTTTGATTGAAGTGGTCAATGGAGGCATAGGTCATTCTGTCAGCAGGTTGACTCTACAAGGGTCAAAATGGTTATTGAAACATTAATAATTTAAACTGGACATTAGTCTGATTCCATTATAACAACTGGGTCAAATTATGTTTTATATTAATCATGTTTCAAACTCCATTAGAATGTTGATGCACTAACCTTGTCCTCATTGGTTGGTGGGGTGGAGTGGTTTACTGCCTTCAGACCCTTTATCAATTAATAACAAATGTAAACAATATAATGATAGTGCAAACTCTTGGTGTATTATACTATTATTAAAGTAAAATAACTAACTGTGTTAATTAAGTCACAGTTCACTCACAATGCTGTTATCAGTTGGCACTTGATTCTCTGACAAGAACAAATACAAGAAATCAGAAGAATTTCAATGAAACAACTGTCTGTCTCCATGTATTACTGTGTAATTAATGCACTCCATTAAACTCAGAGACAAATGTAAGTCCTTACTGTCTCTCCTCCTGCGTACTATGCTGCCAAAGCCACTCCTACAGTCACCACGAGGAAGAGGTTCTGAGAGCCTGAGACGACCAGAGGGGAGAAGGGTCTGGTTAGTGGGGGACCTTACAGCAGGCCCCCCTCCTGATGGTGGAGAGAAACATCTACGTTTTAAAGTTCATTTCCTGCAATTATACACATTTTTCTGTGTGGTGGAGAGAAAACGTTGCCGTTTTAAAGGCCCAGTGCAGTCAAAAACATGATTTGCTGTGTTTTATATAAACTCAGCAAAAAGAAACGTTCTCTCACTGTCAACTGTGTTTATTTTCAGCAAACTTAACATGTGTAAATATTTGTATGAACATAACAAGATTCAACAACTGAGACACAAACTGAACAAGTTCCACAGACGTAAACAACAGAAATGGATTAATGTGTCCCTGATCGAAGGCGGGGTCAAAATCAAAAGTAAGTGCATCTCCTCCTCATGGACTGCACCATGTTTGCCAGTTCTTGCTGTGAGATGTTACCCTACTCTTCCACCAAGGCACCTGCAAGATCCCGGACATTTCTGGGGGGAATGGCCCTAGCCCTCAACCTCCGATCCAACAGGTCCCAGACATGCTCAATGGGACTGAGCTCTGTGCTCTTCGCTGGCCATGGCAGAACACTGACATTCCTGTCTTACAGGAAATCACGCACAGAACGAGCAGTATTTCTGGTGGCATTGTCATGCTGGTAATGTCAGGATGAGCCTGCAGGAAGGGTACTACATGAGGGAGGAGGATGTCTTCCGAGTAACGCACAGTATTGAGATTGCCTACAATAACAACAAGCTCAGTCCGATGATGCTGTGACACACCGCCCCAGACCATGATGGACCCTCCACCTCCAAATCGATCCTGCTCCAGAGTACAGGCCTCGGTGTAACACTCATTCCTTCGACAATGAACGTGAAACCGACCATCACCCCTGGTGAGACAAAACCGCGACTCGTCAGTGAAGAGAACTTTCTTTTAGTCCAATCTGGTCCAGCGATGGTGGCTTTGTGCCCATCGACTTCGGCGATGTCATCTACAAAATTGCCTCCAACACTCTACTCAGCAAACTGGATGCAGTTTATCACAGTGCCATCCGTTTTGTCACTAAAGCACCTTATACCACCCACCACTGCGACTTGTATGCTCTAGTCGGCTGGCCCTCGCTACATATTCGTCGCCAGACCCACTGGCTCCAGGTCATCTACAAGTCCATGCTAGGTAAAGCTCCACCTTATCTCAGTTCACTGGTCACGATGGCAACACCCATCCGTAGCACGCGCTCCAGCAGGTGTATCTCACTGATCATCCCTAAAGCCAACACCTCATTTGGCCGCCTTTCGTTCCAGTACTCTGCTGCCTGTGACTGGAACGAATTGCAAAATCCCTGAAGTTGGAGACTTTTATCTCCCTCACCAACTTCAAACATGTGCTATCTGAGCAGCTAACCGATCGCTGCAGCTGTACATAGTCTATTGGTAAATAACCCACCCATTTTCACCTACCTCATCCCCCCACTGTTTTTATTTATTTACTTTTCTGCTCTTTTGCACACCAGTATCTCTACCTGTACATGACCATCTGATCATTTATCACTCCAGTGCTAATCTGCAAAATTGTAATTATTCGCCTACCTCCTCATGCCTTTTGCACACAATGTATATAGACTCGCCTTTTTTGTACTGTGTTATTGACTTGTTAATTGTTTACTCCATGTGTAACTCTGTGTTGTCTGTTCACACTGCTAAGCTTTATCTTGGCCAGGTCGCAGTTGCAAATGAGAACTTGTTCTCAACTAGCCTACCTGGTTAAATAAAGGTGAAATAAAAAAATAATAAAAAAGGTGACGTTGTTGCCGGTGATGTCTGGTGAGGACCTTACAATAGGCCTACAAGCCCTCAGTCCAGCCTCTCTCAGCCTATTGCGGACAGTCTGAGCACTGATGGAGGGATTGTGCGTTCCTGGTGTAACTCGGGCAGTTGGTGTTGCCTTCCTGTACTTGTCCCACAGGTGTGATGTTCGGGTGTACCCATCCTGTGCAGGTTTTGTTACACGTGGTCTGCCACTGTCCGTCCTGTCTCCCTGTAGCGCTGTCTTAGGCGTCTCACAGTACTGACATTGCAATTTATTGCCCTGGCCACATCTGCAGTCATCATGCCTCCTTGCAGCATGTCTAAGGCACGTTCACGCAGATGAGCAAGGAGCCTGGGCATCTTTCGTTTGGTGTTTTTCAGAGACAGTCGAAAGCTCTTTTAGTGTCCTAAGCTTTCATAACTGTGACCTTAATTGCCTAACGTCTGTAAACTGTTAGTGTCTTAACGGCCGTTCCACAGGTGCATGTTCATTAATTGTTTATGGTTCATTGAAAAAGCATGGGATACAGTGTTTTAACAGATGAGATGTAGTCGTTGTTTGTGTGAGAAAGCTGTTGTTCGTATGTTTATGTTTGTATCTCATGTGTAAAATATATATATATTTATTCCTATTATTATTAAAATGAAAGATAGCCTGACATTTCTGCCTGTGTTTGGTGGGATACTTTTAGCCTTCCATAATGACATCACCATGCTGTAAAATAGTTAATAGACAGAGTTCCAAACCTTTCTGCTAATAGTAGACGTTTTTCAGTTTGTCCCTCCCCTCTCACACCACTTCCAGACAGTTTTTACAAAATTGTTGCTTGGGAAATAGCTCTTTGCTAAGAAGCTGTTTTTGTTTATTTAAATTGAATTTAAAACAATCACAGTAAGGTACATAATTGATACCCATAAATTATTTGATATTGAGATAATAATTATAATAATAATAACAGCTGCATTTAGCACCTTTAATATCAATTTCTGTCCATTTTGCAGCAAATTTTAAGCAATTTTACCCATTTTGTCATGGGGTGGAGAGACAATTTTTTTCAGCTACAATTCTACACATTTTATAATGACATGCCATGTTAATTGAATATCTGGGTGAGAATGACTAACAAAATGAATGGGGGCCCCCTATTCAGCCATGATTACTAACTACTTATCTAAAACGTGTTAGCTCAGTAACTGACATAACAAGAGAGGGGTCTGGTTTAGTTGAGAACCAGAGAGGGCTGTTTACTTGCACGTCATTTCACAGAAACGGACATCAGCGTTTCACAGACAAGCAGAAATTCACACAGGAAGAGAGAAGTGTGAAGTAGAGGAGGCTTATAGCTTAGTGGTTAAGAGCTTTGGGCCAGTAACAGAGAAGTGGTTTTGCAGTAGAGGCTGTACTCCCTAGCCTGAGTACAGTCTCTTTAGCTAATCCACTCCCTGTACTTCATGTCATATGACATCTTCAAATATGAACATTCTATCATTAATGAGCATGAGGAGGACAGAGAATTGATCCTGATTACATTGCCCTCGCAGCTATCCTCCAATCACAACGATTATGCAAATATTGGAACTCCATCACTTTTTTCCTCCACAGAACACAGTTGGCATCTGGTTGCTAAGCAACCTATTTTGTTTGTATATTCTCAAACTAAAATTCTCAAACTAAAATACATACTGATGGATTCGACTTCTGCTTTACTTGCCGACTGCAGCGCGCTGGTGGCAAACTTGCCAGAGTAGTTATAATCTCCATCCGGCACTGTCGGAAGAGGACTGCCCACCCCATATATGCTCTCTCTAATTCTCTCTTTCTTTCTCTCTCTCAGAGGATCTGAGCCCTAGGACCATGCCCCAGGACTACCTGATATGATGACTCCTTGCTGTCACCAGTCCACCTGACCGTGCTGCTACTCCAGTTTCAACTGTTCTGCCTTATTATTATTCTACCATGCTGGTCATTTATGAACATTTGAACATCTTGGCCATGTTCTGTTATACTCTCCACCCGGCACAGCCAGAAGAGGACTGGCCACCCCACATAGCCTGGTTCCTCTCTAGGTTTCTTCCTAGGTTTTGGCCTTTCTAGGGAGTTTTTCCTAGCCACCGTGCTTCTACACCTGCATTGCTTGCTATTTGGGGTTTTAGGCTGGGTTTCTGTACAGCACTTTGAGATATCAGCTGATGTACGAAGGGCTATATAAATAAATTTCATTTGATTTTGATTTAAATCATTTGAAAGAGTCAATTTATAGAGCATAAAAGTCAAGTAAACAAGTGTGCGTGTGTAATTTTATATTTATTTCATTCAAGTATCGATAATGTAGTTCTGTTGTGATAATGACGTTAGTTGTGTTGTGTCAGAGTTAAGGCCTGGGCCGTCCACCAAGTCAATACCTGTAACGATTATGATAAAATATAGGCTACATAACTATAAAACGTTGGTGAGCATCCACACGAGATGAAAGTTGATCATGTATCGTTCTACAGTCCTACTCCTGTCAGTCGACTGATCAACGCATCCTACTGCAGAGCTGCCTATATAAACAGGACCTTTCACAAGGATTCTTAACACACAGATACTGGTTCAGGCCATTCAGTACTTTCATGGTGTGTTCATTGTCATAGTGACAACTGCAAATAATACTTCAATGTACATGTAGGACTAATGAAAAATAATATAGTAACTTGTATTTAAATGTAGCAATTAAAATCATCTTTTACAGCATGTTGTTGTATCGTTGTTCAAGTGGTTTGCAAGTGATTTCCATTTTTCTAGTGGTTGTCAATTCCTTTGGTTCTTCTTTTTCACTGTGAACATTTCTGCATGTCCTGTGAAACTATTTGCAATTCATCAGTGCAACAATGTTATCATGACTGGCCAAATGGGATCACACCAACCCACTCTCTCCTCAACATGCATTTTCTATGCTGTAGGCTTGTTTCACATTCAGGAATCAGCAAGAGCAAGCCTGCTTTATAGTATAAACAATGATACAAATAAATATCATATAGCTTTTGTAGCCTATAGCTTTTCCTGGGATTTCACGAGAAGAGGAATGGCCTATTCTGGAGAGGCTTGAGTAGCCTGTTGCCTATGGAAACAGCTGGAAGAGAGAGGCAAGTGATGTGTAGCTGAAGTAAAAAGCGAAATATTAGCTAGATATTAGGCCATTCACTAGCTAAATATTAGGACTACAGGCTAAATATTTACCTGTCAGAGTGCAAGAAAAATAAGTTAACAGATTATGAAATGACAGCACAGAGTTACACATGGGATAAACAAATGTAGTCAATAACACAATAGAAAAATGCTTATACAGTGTGTGCAAATGTAGTAAGGCAATAAATAGGCCATAGTGGCAAAATAATTACAATTTAGCAATGAAACACTGAAGTGATCGAAGTGCAGAAGATGATTGTGCACGTAGAGATACTGGAGTGCAAAGGAGAAAACAAGAACAATATGGGGATAAGGAGTTGGGTGGGCTATTTACAGATGGGCTGTATACAGGTGCAATGACCGGTAAGCTGCTCTGACAGCTGATGCTTAAAGTTAGTGAGGGAGATATGTCTCCAGCTTCAGTGATTTTTGCAATTCATTCCCGTCATTGGCAGCAAAGAACTGGAAGGATAGGCGGACAAACGAGGAGTTGCTTTGGGGATGACCAGTGAAATATGCCTTATTTCCCGCATGCTGGGTGGGTGGGTGCGGCTATGATGACCAGTGAGCTGAGATAAGGCGGGGCTTTATCTAGCAAAGACTTATAGATGACCTGGAGCCATTGGGTTTGGCAATGAATATGAAGTGAGGGCCAGCCAACGAGAACATACAGATCGCAGTGGCGGATTGTATATGGGGCTTTGGTGACAAAACGGATGGCACTGTGATAGACTGCATCCAATTTGCTGAGTAGAGTGTTGGAGGCTATTTTGAAAATGACATCGCCGAAGTCAAGGATCGGTAGGATATTCCATTTTACGAGGGTATGTTTGGCAGCATGAGTGAAGGATGCTTTGAGGCGAAATGGGAAGCTGATTGGGAAGATGGGAAGATTTAATTTTGGATTGGAGATGCTTAATGTAAGTCTGGAAGGAGAGTTTACAGTCAAACCAGACACATAGAATATGTGGACAACTACAAATACCTAAGTCAGAACCTGCCAGAGTAGTGATGATGGACGGGCGGGCGGGTGCAGGCAGCGATCTGTTGAAGAGCATGCATATAGTTTTACTTGTATTTAAGAGCAGTTGGAGGTCACAGAAGGATGTTGTATGGAGTGTTGTATGGCATGGAAGCTCGTCTGGAGGTTTGTTAACACAGTGTCAACTGGACGCAGGCAATGAGGCAGTGATTACTGAGATCCTGGTTGAGGACAGAAGAGGTGTATTTAAAGGGCAGGTTGGTCAGGATGAGATCTATGAGGGTGCCCGTGTTCACTGATTTAGGGTTTTACCTGGTAGGTTTGTGTGAGATTGAGGGCATCTAGCTTAAATTGTAAGATGGCCGGGGTGCATATCCCAGTATAGGTCACCTAACAGTACAAACTCTGAAGATAAATGGGGGGCAATTAAATCAAATATGGTGTCCAGGCCACCGCTGAGGGGGGTCTATAACAAGTGAGAGACTTATTTCTGCAAAGGTGGATTTTTAAAGTAGAAGCTCAAACTGTTTGGGCACAGACCTGGATAGCATGACAGAACTCTGCAGTCTAACTCTGCAGTATATTGCAACTCCACCCCTTTGGCAGTTCTATCTTGGTGTAAAATGTTGTAGTTGGGGATGGAAATTTCAGAGTTTTTGTTGATCTTCTGATGTTAACATGCATGAAACCAAAGAGTGGTGCTGGGGGCTACAGGGCCTGAGTTAACCTCTAAATCACCAGAGGAACAGAGGAGGAGTAGGATAAGGGTACGAATAAAGGCTATAAGAACTGGTTGTCTACTGCGTTGGGGACAGCGAAGAAAAGGAGCAGATTTCTGGGCATGGTAGAATCGATTCAGGGCATAATGTACAGACAATGGTATGGTAGGATGTGAGTACAGTGGAGATAAACATAGGCGTTTCGAGAGAGGTTTCGTCTCTGGAGGCACCAGTTAAGCCAGGTGAGGTCTCTGCATGTGTGTGGGGTGGGACAAAAGAGCTATCTAAGGCATTATGAGCAGGACTGAGGGTCTACATTGAAATAGAACAATAAGAACTAGCCAAGACCGCAGTAGCTAAGGCATATTGACATTAGAGAGAGGCATATAGCAATCACAGGTGTTGATCAGGAGAGCTAAGACAACAACGGGTAAATGGCGATGAATGGGAAGAGCGGGTCAGTTAGGTACACAAACAGGACCTGAGTTCGAGGCTGGGGCCGACAGGTAAACAAAATGAGGTACCGTGTTATTGAAACAGTCCTGGGTTAGAATAAGACAATAATCACTAACCAAAACAGCTATAGACAAGAGCTATTTACATAAGGGAGAAGCATGTGTAGCCGAGTGATCATAGGGTCCAATGAGTAGCACGAGGTGAGTCAGGGAGCCAATTCAGTAGCCGCTGCTACGCTAGGCGAGCTGGAGACAAAGCGATTCAGACAGCTAGCAGGCCGGGGCTAGCAGATGGGCATCAGGCGATGTCGCAACGGAAGAGCCGGTTAAACCACCTCGGACGGTTTCGTCGGCAAACCAGTCGAAATGGATCCCCGGGGCTCCGTGTCGGCAGTAAAATGGTCCAGGCCGATTGACAAAAGAGGTATTGTAGAATAATTCATCATGCTCTTTCTCATGCATTTCAAAGTTGATGGTACAACAAAAATACAAAAAAAATGTTTTATCTAATGTGTCATATTCTCCTACATTCCTTTCACATTTCCACAAGCTACAAAGTGTTTCCTTTCAATTGGTGTCAAGTATATGCATATCCTTACTTCAGGGCCTGAGCTACAGGCAGTTGGACTTGGGTTAGTCATTTTAGACGAAAATAGAAAAAAAGGGTTGGATCCTGAAGTGGCTCGGAAAGGAGGAAACTCACAATGGATCAACAACATTGTAGTTACCACAGAGTACTAACCTAAATGACAGAGTGAAGAAAAGGAAGCCTGTACAGGAAGAAAACATCCCAAAACATGCATCTTGTTTGCAATAAGGCACTAAAGTAAAACTTCAAGAAATGTGGCAAAGAAATTACCTTCATGCCCTGAATACAAAGCATTATGTTTTGGGCACATCCAACACATCTCTGAGTAACACTCTTCATATTATCAAAAACATTGTGGTGGCTTCATCATGTTATGGGTATGCTTGTCATCAGCAAAGACTAGGAAGATTTTTGGGGAAAAAGAAACAAAATATAGCTCAGCACAGGGAAAATCCTAGAGGAAAACCTGGTTGTCTGCTTTCCAACAGACTCTGAAAGACACATTCACCTTCCTGCAGTTATTTACAGTTGAAGTCGGAAGTCTACATAAACCTTTGCCAAATATATTTAAACTCAGTTTTTCACAATTCCTAACATTTAATCCTAGTAAAAATGCCCTGTCTTAGGTCAGATAGGATCACCACTTTATTTTAAGAATGTGAAATGTCAGAATAATAGTAGAGAGAATTATTTATTTAAGCTTTTATTTCTTTCATCACATTACCAAAAGGTCAGAAGTTGACATACACTCAATTAGTATTTGGTATCATTGCCTTTAAATTGTTTAACTTGGGTCAAACATTTCGGGTAGCCTTCCACAAGCTTCCCACAATAAGTTGGGTGAATTTTGGCCCATTCTTCCTGACAGAGCTGGTGAAACTTGGGTCAGGTTTGTATGCCTCCTTGCTTGCACACACGGTTTCAGTGTGTCCACTCCAATACCTTGACTTTGTTGTGCTTAAGCCATTTTGCCACAACTTTGGAAGTATGCTTGGGGTCATTGTCCATTTGGAAGACCCATTTGCGACCAAGATTTAACTTCCTGACTGATGTTTTGAGATGTTGCTTCAAAATATCCACATAATTTTCTTTCCTCATGATGCCATCTATTTTGTGAAGTGCACCAGTCCAACCTGCAGCAAAGCACCCCCACAACATGATGTTGTCACGCCAGTGCTTCAAGGTTGGGATGGTGTTCTTCGGCTTGCAAGCATCCCCCTTTTTCCTCCAAACATAAAGGTCATTATGGCCAAACAGTTACATTTTTGTTTCATCAGACCAGAGGACATTTCAACAAAAAGTATGATCATTGGCCCAATGTGCAGCTGCAATCTGTAGTCTGTCTTTTTTATGGTGGTTTTGGAGCAGTGGCTTCTTCCATGCTGAGAGGCCTTTCAGGTTATGTCGATATAGGACTCGTTTACCTGTGGATATAGATACTGTTGTACCTGTTTCCTCCAGCATCTTCACAGGGTCCTTTGCTGTTGTTCTGGGATTGAACAGGCAGTGTTGAGGATCAGCGGGGTGGAGATGTTGTTGCCTACCCTCACCACCTGGGGGCGGCCCATCAGGAAGTCCAGTACCCAGTTGCACAGGGCGGGGCGGGGTCGAGACCCATGGTCTTGCATACTATTGTTTGTACAGATGAACGTGATACCTTCAGACATTTGGACATTTCTCCCAAGGATGAACCAGACTTGTGGAGGTCTCTAATTGTCCAAATGTCTTGGCTGATTTCTTTTGATTTTCCAATGATGTCAAACAAAGAGGCACTGAGTTTGAAGGTAGACCTTGAAATAAATCCACAGGGACCCTTCCATTTGACTCAAATGATGTCAATTAGCCTATCAGAAGCTTCTAAAGCCATGACATCATGGAATCTGGAATTTTCAAAGCTGTTTAAAGGCACAGTCAACTTAGTTTGATTTCTGATCCACTGGACTTGTGATACAGTGAATTATAAGTGAAATAATCTGTCTGTAAACAATTGTTGGAAAAATGACTTGTGTCATGCACAAAGTAGATGTCCTAACCGACTTGCAAAAACTATAGTTTGCTAACGAGAAATTTGTGGAGTGGTTGAAAAAGAAGTTTTAATGACTCCAACCTAAGTGTATGTAAACTTCCCACTTCAACTGTAAATGAGATAATTACAACCAGGAATACAACTTTCCGAAGTGGATCCTTTGTTCGAACCTCCACCCTGGACATGGAATCTTATCCCAGAGACCGACCCAAAACAACGCGGTCGCCGCAGGAGAGGCAGACGGAGCGGCCTACTGGTCAAACTTAGAAGGCCAGCACACAATCCACCACTTCCGAGCATATTACTGGCCAATGTCCAAACTCTAGAGAACAAGGTGGATGAAATTAGGGCACAAGTTGCCTTCCAGAGAGACATCAGAGATTGTAACATTCTCTGTTTCACGGAAACATGGGATATATTGTCAGAGTCGGTACAGCCACCTGGTTTCTTCACGCATCGCGCCAACAGAAACAAACATCTCTATGGTAAGAAGAAGGGCAGGGGTGTATGCCTTGTGATTAACGACTCATGGTGTAATCATAACAACATACAGGAACTCAAGTCCTTTTGTTCACCTGACCTAGAATTCCTTACAATCAAATGCCGACCGCATTATCTACCAAGAGAATTATCTTCGATTAAAGTCACAGCCGTGTATATTCCCCCCAATGCAAAGTGGAAACCATATATCCTGAGGCTGCATTTATTGTAGCTGGGATTTTAACAAAGCTAATCTGAGAACAAAGCTTCCTAAATTCTATCAGCATATAGAATGCGCAACATTATGGTAGCATCTGATGGAATCCTGGACCATTGCTACTCTAACTTCCGTGATGCATACAAAGCCCTCCCCACCCTCCCTTCGGCAAATCTGAATATGACTCCATTTTGTTGCTCCCAGCCTATAGACAAAAACTAAAACAGGAAACGCCCGTGCTCAGGTCCATCCAACGCTGGTCTAACCAATCGGATTTAAGATTGCTTCGATCACGTGGACTGGGATATGTTCCGGATATTCTCAGACAACAACATTGATGTATAGGCTAACTCGGTGAGAGAGTTTATTTGCAAGTGCATCGGTGATGCTGTACCCACTGTGACTATTAAAACCTCCCCTAACCAGAAACCGTGGATTGATGGCAGCATTAGCGCAAAACTGGACGCGTGAACCACCGCTTTTAAATTATGGCAAGGCAACTGGAAACATGACCAAATACAAACAGTGGAGCTATTCCCTCCGCAAAGCAATTAAACAAGTAAAGCGTCAGTTTAGAGACAAAGTAGAGTCACTATTCAATGGCTCAAACACGAGATGTATGTGGCTGGGTCCACAGTCAATCACTGATTACAAAAAGAAAACCTGTCCCGTCGTGGACATCAACATCTCACTCTCAGACAAATTAAACAACTTCTTTGCTCGCTTTGAGGACAATACAGTGCCACTGACACGGCCCACTCCCAAAGCCTGTGGGCTCTCCTTCACCGTGGCCAATGTGAGTAAAACATTTAAATGTTTTAACCTTCGCAAGGCTGCCGGCTAAGATGGCATCCCTAGCCGCTTCCTCAGAGCATGCACAGAACAGCTGGCTGGTGTGTTTACGGACATATTAAATCAATCCCTATCCCAGTCTGCTGTGCCCACATGCTTCAAGATGGCTACCATTGTACCTGTTTGCAAGAAAGCTAAGGTAACTGAACTAAATGACTATTGCCCCGTAGCACTCACTTCTGTCATCATGTAGTGCTTTGAGAGACTAGTCAAGGATCATATCACCTCCCCCCTACCTGATAAGCCAGAACCACTCCAATTTGCTTACTGCCCTAATAGGTCCACAGACGATGCAATCGCTATCACACTGCACACTGGCCTATCCCATCTGGACAAGTGGAATACCTATGTAAGAATGCTGTTCATTGACTACAGCTCAGCATTTAACACCATAGTACTCTCCAAACTGGTCATCAAGCTTGAGACCCTGGGTCTTGACCCCGCCCTGTGTAACTGGGTCCTGGACTTTCTGATGGTGGTGGTGAGGGTAGGAAACAACATCTCCATCCCGCTGATCCTCAACACTGGGGCCCCACAAGGGTGCGTTCTCAGCTCCCCGCTGTAGTCTCTGTTCACCCATGACTGCGTGGCCATGCACGCCTCCAACTCAAATATCAAGTTTGCAGACGACATTACAGTAGTAGGCTTGATTACCAAGAACGACAAGACAGCCTACAGGGAAGAGGTAAGGGCCCTTGGAGTGTGGTGTCAGGAAAATAAACTCTCACTCAACGTCTACAAAACAAAGGAGATGATCGTGCACTTCAGGATGCAGCAGAGGGAGCATCCCCCCATCCAAATCGACGGGACAGCAGTGGAGAAGGTGGAAAGTTTTACGTTCCTTGGCTTTCACATCACAGACAAACTGAAATGGTCCACCCACACAGACAGCGTGGTGAAGAAGGTGCAAAAGTGCCTCTTCCACCTCAGGAGGCTGAAGAAATTTGGCTTGTCACCTAAAACCCTCATAAACTTCTACAGATGGACAATTGAAAGCATCCTGTCGGGCTGTCGGGCTCCGGCCACAACATTAAGGCTCTCCAGAGGGTGGTGCAGCCTGCACAACGCATCACCGGGGGCAAACTACCTGCCCTCCAGGACACCTACACCACCCGATGTCACAGGCAGGCCAAAAAGAACATAAAGAACAACAACCACCCGAAATACTGCCTGTTCACCCCGCTATCATCCAGAAGGCGAGGTCAGTACAGGTGCATCAAAGCTGGGACCAAGAGTCTAAAAAACAGCATCTATCTCAAGGCCAGACTGTTAAACAGTTCTCACTAACATACAGTGGCTGCTGTCAACATATTGACTTATTTCATAGTTTTGATGTCTTTACTATTATTCTACAATGTAGAAAATAGCAAAAATAGAGAAAAACCTTCGGATGAGCAGCTGTGCCCAAACCTTTGACGGGCACTGTATGTAGTAAATAAGTAAAGAACCACAGGTATTAAGTAGAACGTGTGATGTAGTGATAAATAGTAAATTAGTGGGATTGGCTCCATTTGGTAGCAATACCTCTTTTGCCAATCGGCCTGGACCCTTTTACTGCCGACACAGAGCCCCGGGGATCCATTTCGACTGGTTTGCCGACGAAACCGTCCGAGGTGGTTTAACCGGCTCTTCCGTTTCGACATCGCCTGATGCCCATCTGCTAGCCCCGGCCTGCTAGCTGTCTGAATCGCTTTGTCTCCAGCTCGCCTAGCGTAGCAGCGGCTACTGAATTGGCTCCCTGACTCACCTCGTGCTACTCATTGGACCCATTTTTTATAACCCAGTCTGAAGAATGAGGGACCAGCGCATCTGACCCAACATTTAGGAAACACTACTTTACAGGAACAGTACTCATTTATGTATCTAGATGGCACATGGAAGATGTACTATTTCTGATTGAATTTTTCCTGAGGCGTTGAAGGTGACGTCACCACCATCTTCTGTGCCCTTTAATATCTAGTTCAGGAGGAGAAAAACATCCTCTTTTAAATAACTCTTCAGACACATACAGTAGAGTGCAGGGTGCTTTTTCACTCATCACTA
The DNA here is from genome assembly GCF_036934945.1 of Oncorhynchus masou masou. NCBI lineage: Eukaryota > Metazoa > Chordata > Actinopteri > Salmoniformes > Salmonidae > Oncorhynchus > Oncorhynchus masou. The sequence goes on from NC_088227.1 coordinate 31,437,098, forward strand.
ATATCAGGAGTTGATATCAAGTTTAGCACTGGCGTGGGATGTTACATAGACAAGCAGGGATTCATATGGGAACAGAGAAGTGTGAAATGCACCAAAGCAAATGTGAAGATCAAAACATAAGTTAGACTGCATATACTGTATATGCTTTGTGTTGACCAAGGTAATACATCTGACTTTGGCCCCATGCTGTACCACTCATACAATCTACAATACAACTGAGAAGGGAAATAGTATTAAATACAATACCAGCAGAAGATGGGGAGGTGGTTGACAAGGCTGGTCTTGTAGTAGAGGCTGTACTTCCTGGATAGTAGTTGAAAACAGAGTGACCACTTTTCATTGGTGAATACTGGTGTCATCACAGTACAGAATGGATCCACAACTCACTCTGTGTTGCCTGTAGAGTTCTCTACTCAATCTGTTACATCTTTCTCTAATCCAATGTCTAGAGCACAAGACAAGCAGTACTTCCTATTAATACGTTTGGGCCTGTTTTTACATGACCAGTCTTATACTGTTGTGGGGTACTGCTAGTTGTCTTGACGGGAATTAGAGAACTTACAGATAAAACATTTACTATATCTGCACACATCATACAGATGGGAGTATTTTACCTGGGACAGTAGAGATGACATCACTATCAGTGGTCTTTTCAGCAATATCTAATTCAGTAGGAGATGAACATCCTCTTTTAGTTTATTAAATAACCCATCATCATCATCATCACCATCATCATCATCAGACACAGCAGTAGTATTCAGATCAAATTCATCATCAATCACTAATATCACAAATACCAGGAGAAAGAATCAGGTTTGATATTAAATTTAATATCATCACAAATCTTGTGAACTTATTCATTTTATAAGAGCATAACAAGAACACATACCTGAGAACGTGGAGGTGAAGTCAATGGAGATCTTCACGTCTCCCTTTTCAGTCAGCGTGCACGTCCACTTCCTGTTGTTGTCCTTCTTCTGGAGTGTCACAGTCAGAGTGATGTCACAGGAAGAATCCTGTGTGTCCTGGGCATTAGTACCTGTTTTAGGGACCCAGCTGAGACTAAATCTTGACTGGTACGTTCCAAGTTGCTTATAGTAGAGCAGAGAACAGTGTAATGTCATATTTACATTAGGCTTCAGATCTGTCACTGCTGTGGTAGAGGAGACTGAGAAAGAGAAAAAGGTATACAGTATTTGTTGGTTGTTTTCACATTACATATGATTATTAACACCACACTTATACACAGTAACATTTCAACTCTGATTTAAACAGTAATACTCACTAGTTAGAACAGACAGATGAACAGGAGCATCACCTCCATGTTGTGGTCCTGTCTCTGTAAGGAACTGTCGACAGGTGTAGAGTCCAACATCCTCAGCTCTGACATCACTAACATGTAGAGAACAGTAGGACCCTAAACTCAGTCTCTCTGTCTGGTCAGCTTTGATCTTCCCCAATGTGACCGCTTCAATAGCACCAGAAGATCTATCTCTGTTATAGATCCATGTAGTAGAGGAGCAGTTTGGATAAACCACATTGTTACACGGCAGACTGACATCATCTCCCACTCTGGAGAACATAGAGAGAGTTTCTCCACTGACACCTGGAAGGAGCATGACATCAGATAATTATTAACTGGTAATACAGATGACATTATATTTCATAGGTTTTCTTATTGATATTCTTCAGTGTGAATAATAGTGTAATATACTGTATATTATACAATAGTGAAGATAAGAGTAAACAGATACACAACAGAAATGTCATCATAATATTAGTCAAATGTAAACTGAACTAGTTTGGCCGTGTGAAATAAATGTGTTCTATGATCTCTAATGACATATTCTTACTCTCTCTCCTCTGTCTTACCTGTTAGCAGGTACAAAACGGTCACAAGCAATCCCAAAAATGATTGAGGGATGTCAGCCATGATCCTCTCTCTCTCTCTGCTCTGTCTCTGTGTCTATCTCTCTCTCTGTCTCTCTGTCTCTCTCTGCTCTGTTTCTGTCTCTTCCCTCTTTCAGAGTGTCTCAGCACTATGAGTTTCTCACCATACAGCAGCATCTCTATTCATCACTATAGCATCACTTCCTCAAAGTGGTCATGGTTTTAATCTAGTTTCTGACACCTTGGTGAGAATCCTCCAGCTCACCAGCAGTTGAAGGCTGTCATGACTGTCCTGATCAGGTCAGGTTACAGGAGACCACAACCCTACTGATTATCTCTCAACCCCAACAGAGGAGGAGAGATCTAGGGGTCTGAGGATGTGGGGGTTTTATGACCCCTCACTCCCCTGGTAAATCTCAGGCCACAGACAAATTCCTTTGTCCTGTTACTATGGAGAACCAGCCTCAGAACATTAAACATGAACTAAAGGGACTTTGGAACGATGGTTTTCTTCAGCCACAATGGTGGTCATGACGATAGATGGAATGTGAAAATGTATGTCATTTTTGTTCTGTTGTTAAAGGTCAATAGATGACGTTATTATGAAAACATTGTAATGTGAAGGGTTTTCCTAGTATATGTCTGATGTTTATACATTGTACGTTGTATGGAAAATATCCAAATCAAAGAGAATGTTTTGGGGAAGATGAAATGTTAAGTTAGTCTAAAATTGGATTTGAGTCAAATCTGGACCTTGCCTCATTAACTTGGTACGCCCAGAGAATTGCCCTAAAGGCGGCTACGCCCACTTCTGACCCAAGGGCATAAAACCTGTGAGTATAGAATTTACATGAGGACTAAGTGACCCCAGCTGCAGCAGGGCCTGAAAAAGTCAACAAACCCAGAACGCAACGCAAGCTTGAGGACAAATAAATATTTTTCTACCCAAGCTACGGAAGAGTAGCTGTGTCTAAGCGGGTGAATTCAAGTCGAAACATCTAGCCTCCTTCTCCCATCGATTCGTGGTATCTAAAGGGTTTCATTCCTATGCTGTGAGCTCTGAGCTACAGAGCTGTCTGTCCTCAGAAGACCCCTTCCAGAGAAAAGGGTGAGGGTACAGACTCCTAAGCCAAAAATGACACTGACACCGGGAGGACGAACAGGGAGGTGCGCAGGAGAAGTGCGTCATCGAACAGCGGAACGGTCCATGCAGAGAATCCTCGGAGATCATCCCCACGTAATTACGTCATTATTTTCTGACCCATAAGAGCGGCAGTTTGGGGAAAGGCTAGGGTTAGAATAGCATAGCTGACAAATTCACCCAAATGTATATTTCTCTTATGTACTTTATTTTTTCTCTCTCTTTTGAAATTCGTTCGGAACAAGATTGTTAGAGGCAACTGGTTAATTAGCAGCTGTCGATATTCTGAGACTCTTTGAGTTGATTTGGGAAATAGAAACTGAATAAAAACTAGTTTTCCCATGGTGCCCCAGGTTAATGAGTTAATAATTGCTTGATTGAGTTAATCACGTAATTAGAAACTTGTAATCATTCGATGAGCAACAGTCGTCACATTAACTAATACAACGTCACGACAAGGCCTTCTACACATGTATGAGAGCCTGTATTAGTGATGCAGGGATTTGGCATTAATGTGGTCATTTTCAAGTGGTGGTCGGTGCCGTTTAATTGGATGATTCATTCATATTCCAGTCACCCAGCTCAGTGTAACATTGATAAGTTTATGCTTCTACATGATACTAGAATGAATACACCCCTGATCACATGCAAATACAGGTCACTTTCATCGTACCATAAACAAACAGCATGATCACTTTGCTTGTTAATTCCTTCTCACATCTCCACTCTCCTCCTCTCACCTTTTCCCTTCGCTTGTGGGATCCAGTGCAAAACACCTCAGCTGTCTGTGACCAGACGACAAAACACTTCCAAGCCAAACCTTCATATCGTAACCGCTAACAATTTGTCAGTTCATGCTGCAAGAGCTCTGATAGGTCTTTCGGAAGCTGTCATAGTTACTGTGGAAGAGGGTGAGTACCATAAGCCTCTTAGGTTTTGTATGGAAGTCAATGTGCCCAGAGGAGGGTGGAAACTAGCTGTGCTCCAGCTACACCATGGTGCTACCTACCCTATAGAGTGCTGTTGAAGCTACTGTCGTCCTTCGTTGCAAAACAACTGGTGACGTGAATATTTTTAGTTTAGTTGTATCTAAAAAGATTTACTATTTCATAAGTGTTTTGTGAAATTCACAATTCCTCCCCTTGATCCTCTGAGGAGCCTCCACTGTCATATTCATTTGAATGGTTAATCAGACTTGGCATTTCTCCACTCCTCTCATTCTGTGTACATCCTAATTGTATCTAAATAGTTTACAGGACGGAAATAAGTCAAATGACATAGTCAAGTGACATAGTCAACACGTCAACATGACATATCAGTGTAATCAAGTCTCTTGTCTCTCCAGGATTGGAAGTCATTCAGAGATGCTGCTGCCACATCATTGGCACTTCCTACAACTCCCTCCCAAGGCCTTCAAAGTGCTCCTGCACAACCACCAGTCCTCTGAACAAGTGTCTAACCCCTACACAGTAACAGTATGATCTGAGGAGTTCAATACAACAAGCTGCACCACCAGACACCACAGATCATTCACAAGAGCTCTCAAACTATGCAAATGGTTTTCTCCATCACTAAAGACATTTAATATGACTATTTATTGATTTGGTGTTGTGTCTATTTGTGTGTGACTTTGATGACCCACTGTCCGTATATTAAGGCAGATTCTACCTGTTTGTGTATGACATCACATGTTATGTTTCTACATATGTACCAATATGTTCTAAACCTGTCAAGGGCTGAAGTGAACATCCAATCACGTTCCTGTAATACCAGGGTATATTCCTCTTACCAGCTTATTGAAGCAGCACATAACTGTGTTTGTAAAGAATCAGTATAAAAAAGGACAGATGAGTGAATTTCAAACGTTAGAGAGGTGAATGTAACTGCAACCAATGATGTAGATGTACACAGAATAATGAATAGTAATGTCTATATCTGCAACTGGTCCTTCTTTCAGTGGGTCTTTCAGCTCAGACCACCTCTGTTTTTCTGAGACTGAGTAAAGAGAGAGAGAAATAAGTCATAGTGATGGGTTGTCTTTTCATTTTACCACAGAATGTTATCTCACCCTAAAAATAACATATCTGGTCATTTCACACCTTCAAAAGAAGTAGAAAACAACACAAAGATACCGCAGAAACAGTGGCCTATATTGTTTCTATGGGGATTGACATAGAGACACTGTTTTAGGGGTTTTACTAGATGGTATTGCTAGATCGTATACAGCTATGGATTGAAATTACTTTTTCGTAGCAGGTTAGGAGAACTTACGTAGCAGGTTAGGAGAATTAGGATATGGTTAGGAAAAGGGTTAGGGTTAGCTAAAATGCTCTCCAAACCTGCTGAGAAAAGACACTTCCGTCAATAGCTGTACTCCTAGTTACAAACTGTTTTTCGCTGTTGAGTTTGATGTATATGTAAATATTTCCATTGTTATAAACGTGAATGTAACTGCAGTTAATGATGTACATAAACAGAATAATAAGTATGTCTATGTCTGCAGCTGGTCCTTCTTTCAGTGGTTATTTCAGCTCAGACCACTTCTGTTTTTCTGAGACTGAGCAGAGAGAGAAATAGATAATGAGAGAAGGAGAGAGGAGATGAGAGTAGAGAAGATGAGAGGTGAGTACAGGAGAGAGCAGATGAGAGAGAGGAGAGCAGAGTAACAGAGAGAGAAGAGTAAAACAGAGTAGAGGAGAGAGAGAGGAGATGAGAGTAGAGGAGAGTAGACGAGAGATGAGGGCAGAGGAGAGAGGAATGTAGAGGAGAGAGGAGAGTAGAGGAGAGCAGAGGAGAGAGGAGAATAGTGGAGAGAGCAGAGTATAGGATAGAGGAGAGTATAACAGAGTAAAGGAGAAAGGAGAGTAGAGGAGAGAGGAGAATAGAGAGGAGTATGAGAGAGGAGTGGAGAGAAGAGGAGGGTATCTGAGAGAGTAGAGGAGGGGAGAGAGGAGAGTAGAGGAGAGACGAGAGAGGAAAGCAGAGGAGAGAGGACAGTAGAGGAGAGAGCAGAAAGCAGAGGAGAGAGGACAGTAGAGGAGAGAGCAGAAAGGAGAGGAGAAAGGAGAGTCGAGAGGAGGGGAGAGGAGAGGAGAGAAGAGGAGAGCGAAGATTAGAGGAGAGAGTACAGGAGAGTGGAGATTAGAGTAGAGGAGAGGGGAGGAGAGTAGAGGGGAAAGCATAGTAGAGGAGAGAGGAGAGGAAAGAGGATAGAATAGGATGGGAGAGCAGAGTTGAAGAGAAAGAAGTGTAGAGCAGAGGAGTGGAGGAGAGAGGAGAAGAGAGGAGAGCTTGTTATATGAGAGGAGAGAACTGGAGAGAGCAGAGCAGAGCAGAGTAGTGGAGAGAGGGGAGAGGAGTGAGGAGAGGAGAGAGGATAGGAGAAAGGAGATGAGCGAGGAGAGCAGAGTAAAAGAGAGAGGAGAGTAGAACTGAGTACAGGCGAGAGGAGAGAAGAGGAGAGAGGAGAGGAGAGGGCAGAAGAGAGAGGAAAATAGTGCAGAGTAGAGAAGAGAAGAGGAGTGTAGAGGGGAGAGCAGAGGAGAGAGGAGATGAGATGAGATGAGGAGAGGGTTAAGGATTGTAGAGAGAGGAGAGGAGATGAGAGAGGAGAGTTGAGAAGTGTAGAGGCCAGAGTAGAAGAAAGAGAAGAGAAGAGAGGACAGGATAACAGAGGAGATAGGAGAGTAGAGTAGATAGGAGAGTACAGAGTAATAGATTAGAGTAGAGCAGAGGAGTGTTGATGTGTGTGTAGACTAGTGTCCTGAATAAAGACTCAGCATCGTTTCCTTGTCTTCTTCTCTTCTCCAGTATTCTCACTTCTGTTATAAAGACATGAAAAAACACTTCAAAAATAAATGTAAAGTTAATTTTCAGAGGAACAAACAAGAAATAAACATGAATAACATTCAACACTTGGTCAAGGGGTATGAATACACTACTTGAGTTTTAAATAATGTACAATTGAATTCCACTTTGAATAGCAGATGGTGGAGCTTTTTTCTGCAGGGGAGCCTTCTTGATGCTCTGGGGGCGCTATTTCATTTTTGGATGAAAAATGTTCCCGTTTTAAACAAGATATTTTGTCACAAAAAGATGCTCGACTATGCATATAATTGATAGCTTTCGAAAGAAAACACTCTGACGTGTCCAGAACTACCAAGATATTTTCTGTGCGTGCCCTAGAACGTGAGCTTCAGGCAAAACCAAGATGAGACGGCATCCAGGAAATGAGCAGGATTTTTGAGGCTCTGTGTTCCATTGTCTCCTTATATGGCTGTGAATGCGAGAGGAGTAAGTCTGCCCTTTCTGTCGTTTCCCCAAGGTGTCTGCAGCATTGTGACGTATTTGTAGGCATATCATTGGAAGATTGACCATAAGAGACCACATCTACCAGGTGTCCGCCCGGTGTCCTGCGCCGAAATTGGTGCGCAAAAGTCAGCTGCAAGTATTTTTCCATGGAATTTAGAGAAGAATGCAAGCTTCCACGAACGATATATCAATGAAGAGATATGTGAAGGATTGATTCCAAACAACGTTTGCCATGTTTCGGTCGATATTATGGAGTTAATTCGGAAAAAGTTTGACGTTGTAGGTGACTGAATTTTCGGTTCGTTTCGGTAGCCAAATGCGATGTACAAAACGGAACGATTTCTCCTACACACAGACGCTTTCAGGAAAAACTGCGCATTTGGTATGTAACTGAGAGTCTCCTCATTGAAAACATCCGAAGCTCTTCAAAGGTAAATGATTTTATTTATTTGGTTATCTGGTTTTTGTGAAAATGTTGCGTGCTAAATGCTACTCAAAATGCTAAGCTAGCTTAGCATACTCTTACACAAATTAGTCAATTTCTATGGTTCAAAAGCATTTTTTGAAAATCTGAGATGACAGTGTTGTTAAGAAAAGGCTAAGCTTGAGAACAGACGCATTATTTTCATTTTATTTGCGATTTTCAGAAATCGTTAACGTTGCGTTATGCTAATGAGCCTGAGGCTTTAGTCACGATCCCGGATCCGGGATGGGGAGTTTCAACATTAATATGGGGACAATAGTTTTTGTGAAATCCCGGTCCTCATCTGGTGGTCCTGTGGCCTCATCCAGGGCAGATAATAGTCTGGCTGGAATAGACTCATCATGGCTGGTTTCCCCTTTGTGGGCGAGTGTGTAGTCAAACTCTGTGTGTGACTCTGGGAAGAACTGCAGGTGAGACTACTGGTGGGACTACTGGTGGGACTACAGTTGGGACTACTGGTGGGACTACTGGTGGGACTACAGGTAAGACTACAGGTGGGACTACTGGTGGGACTTCAGGTGGGACTACAGGTAAGACTACTGGTTAGACAACAGGTATGACTACAGGTGGGACTACAGGTGGGACGACTGGTTAGACTACAGGTGGGACTTCAGGTGGGACTACAGTTGGGACTACTGGTGGGACTACTGGTGGACCTACAGTTGGGACTACTGGTGGGACTACTGGTGGGACTTCAGGTGGGACTACAGGTAAGACTACTGGTTAGACAACAGGTATGACTGCAGGTGGGACTTCAGGTGGGACTACTGGTAAGACTACAGGTGGGACTACAGGTAAGACTACAGGTGGGACTACAGGTGGGACTACAGGTATGACAACAGGTGGGACTACTGGTTAGACTACAGGTGAGACTACAGGTGGGACTACAGGTAAGACTACAGGTGGGACTACAGGTATGACAACAGGTGGGACTACAGGTGGGACAACTGGTTAGACTACAGGTGGGACTACTGGTTAGACTACAGGTGGGACTACAGGTGGGACTACAGGCGGGACTACTGGTTAAACTACAGGTGGGACTATAGGAGGGACTACTTGTTAGACTTCAGGTTAGACTACAGGTGGGACTACAGGTGGGACTACTGGTTAGACTACAGGTGGGACTACACGCTGGACTACTGGTTAGACTACAGGTGGGACTACTGGTTAAACTACAGGTGGGACTACTGGTTAGACTACAGGTTAGACTACAGGTGGGACTACTGGTTAGACTACAGGTGGGACTACTGGTTAGACTACAGGTGGGACTACTGGTTAGACTACAGGTGGGACTACTGGTTGGACTACAGGTGGGACTACAGGCGGGACTACTGGTTAGACTACAGGTGGGACTATAGGTGGGACTACTGGTTAAACTACAGGTGGGACTACTGGTTAGACTACAGGTTAGACTACAGGTGGGACTACAGGTGGGACTACAGGTGGGACTACAGCTGAGACTACAAGTGGGACTACAGGTGGGACTACTGGTTAGACTACAGGTGGGACTACTGGTTAGACTACAGGTGGGACTACTGGTTAGACTACAGGTGGGACTACTGGTTAGACTACAGGTGGGACTACAGCTGAGACTACAAGTGGGACTACAGGTGGGACTACTGGTTAGACTACAGGTGGGACTACTGGTAAGACTACAGGTGGGACTACAGGTAAGACTACAGGTGGGACTACAGGTGGGACTACAGGTATGACAACAGGTGGGACTACAGGTGGGACAACTGGTTAGACTACAGGTGGGACTACTGGTTAGACTACAGGTGGGACTACAGGTGGGACTACAGGCGGGACTACTGGTTAGACTACAGGTGGGACTATAGGTGGGACTACTTGTTAGACTTCAGGTTAGACTACAGGTGGGACTACAGGTGGGACTACTGGTTAGACTACAGGTGGGACTACACGCTGGACTACTGGTTAGACTACAGGTGGGACTACTGGTTAAACTACAGGTGGGACTACTGGTTAGACTACAGGTTAGACTACAGGTGGGACTACTGGTTAGACTACAGGTGGGACTACTGGTTAGACTACAGGTGGGACTACTGGTTAGACTACAGGTGGGACTACTGGTTGGACTACAGGTGGGACTACAGGCGGGACTACTGGTTAGACTACAGGTGGGACTATAGGTGGGACTACTGGTTAAACTACAGGTGGGACTACTGGTTAGACTACAGGTTAGACTACAGGTGGGACTACAGGTGGGACTACAGGTGGGACTACTGGTTAGACTACAGGTGGGACTACTGGTTAGACTACAGGTGGGACTACAGCTGAGACTACAAGTGGGACTACAGGTGGGACTACTGGTTAGACTACAGGTGGGACTACTGGTTAGACTACAGGTGGGACTACTGGTTAGACTACAGGTGGGACTACTGGTTAGACTACAGGTGGGACTACAGCTGAGACTACAAGTGGGACTACAGGTGGGACTACTGGTTAGACTACAGGTGGGACTACTGGTTAGACTACAGGTGGGACTACTGGTTAGACTACAGGATGGACTGCAGGTGTGTGAAACAGATCTCGTCCTCCTCCTCTGAGGAGGAGTAGCGAGAAGGATCGGAGGACCAATGCGCCGCGTTGTAAGAGTTCATGATGTAATCTTTAATAACTCAAAATGAACACTGAAATACAAAACAATAAAGTGAATGAACGAAAACCGAAACAGTCCTGTCTGGCGACACACACAAAGACAGAAAATAAACACCCACAACTCAAAAGTGAAACCAGGCTACCGAAGAATGATTCTCAATCAGGGACAACGATTGACAGCTGCCTCTGATTGAGAACCATACTAGGCCGAACACAGAAATCCCAAATTATGGAAAAACAAACATAGACAACCCACCCAACTCACGTCCTGACCATACTAAAACAAAGATATAATAACAGAACTAAGGTCAGAACGTGACAGTGTGACTCTAGGTGGGACTACAGGTGGGACTACAGGTGGGACAACAGGTGAGGCTCATGTTGGAGCTCTAGGTGGGACTACAGCTGGGACTACGGGTGGGACTACAGGTGGGACTACAGGTGGGACAACAGGTGAGGCTCCGTGTGGAGCTCTAGGTGTGAATACCTGGTTATCTTGAGCCTGGTCCTTCCTGTCTGCATTCCTCTCTTCATATCATATCTATCCTCCTCCTGTGTCCTCCAATTCTTAATTTTCATTGTAATCTCTCTCCTAACTCTTCTTCTACTTCATGAGTTGGTCCTTCTACCTCCTATCTGGCTCCTTCTCCCATTTCCTCATCTACCGCTTGTTGGTATCTCTCCTTTTCTCTCTGACTCTCCCTGGCTCTCTCTTTCAGCTGTGAATGGGACCAGTGGTCCTGAAAAACCTAAGATGTCCATGAAACACTATTTGAGACTGCTGCCCCACTTCTCTTCCTGTCCTTCTCAGCCCTCTTTTCTCTCTGAATCTTATCCCTGAGACTACGTCAACTCTGTCTGCAATCTTACTCTAAAAGGGACAGAACAAGCATGTAATTTACTAATTTATGACTAACTTTCATACCATTATTATTCATATTAGACTCACACACCAGCTGACCTAGCTCGTAGTACCAAAGAACAAGTCATCAATCAGAGCTTAAATTTCACTGCACAAAAGTATAGTTTTTACGGTCATATGCAATATAAGCAGTACATTAAGATATTTATCTTTTTCAGTCTCCTCTTCAACACCAGTGAAGCCTGACAGACCAGTAACATTAAGGTGCTCTCTGCTCACATTTGACAGAACTAGAACATGTTCCCCAGGTATTAACCAAGATGTTAGTCTGAGCTGGCTGTGACTGTTGACACGGTTGACAACTCCATTGTGTCCTCCTCCCAGAGCGCTAAGAACCTTGGCGTGATCCTGGACAACACCCTGTCGTTCTCAACCAACATCATGGCGGTGGCCCGTTCCTGTAGGTTCATGCTCTACAACATCCGCAGAGTACGACCCTGCCTCACACAGGAAGCGGCGCAGGTCCTAATCCAGGCACTTGTCATCTCCCGTCTGGATTACTGCAACTCGCTGTTGGCTGGGCTCCCTGCCTGTGCCATTAAACCCCTACAACTCATCCAGAACGCCGCAGCCCGTCTGGTGTTCAACCTTCCCAAGTTCTCTCACGTCACCCCGCTCCTCCGCTCTCTCCACTGGCTTCCAGTTGAAGCTCGCATCCGCTACAAGACCATGGTGCTTGCCTACGGAGCTGTGAGGGGAACGGCACCGCAGTACCTCCAGGCTCTGATCAGGCCCTACACCCAAACAAGGGCACTGCGTTCATCCACCTCTGGCCTGCTCGCCTCCCTACCACTGAGGAAGTACAGTTCCCGCTCAGCCCAGTCAAAACTGTTCGCTGCTCTGGCCCCCCAATGGTGGAACAAACTCTTTCACGACGCCAGGACAGCGGAGTCAATCACCACCTTCCGGAGACACCTGAAACCCCACCTCTTCAAGGAATACCTAGGATAGGATAAGTAATCCTTCTCACCCCCCTTAAATGATTTAGATGCACTATTGTAAAATGGCTGTTCCACTGGATGTCAGAAGGTGAATTCACCAATTTGTAAGTCGCTCTGGATAAGAGCGTCTGCTAAATGACTTAAATGTAAATGTAAATGGATGATGCAGATTGAGGCAGGTGGTGAGCTTCAGTATATGGTAGCCCTACCATTTGTAAAACACCAAAAAAAGACGTCCTAGAGACATCAGCGCCAGTCCGTGCTTACTGGGGTGTAGTCTACTGTGTCGGCCCACAGTGGAATGTTATGAATGCTCTTCCATGAGGTCGACACACCGTTTGTAAAAACAGGCCTTTGCATTGGCTTTATTAGTCCTGATTCCTGTGACTAATCATTTAGTCTATTTAAGCCCTGAATATCAGCTACCCAACTTTATCAGGAGTTCTTCTGAGCCGTTTGCAATATGTTTACACAGCGGGAAATGCAGAAATATTGAATTGTTTACTATAATCAGCTCGTCAAACTTCTGTTCAGCAGATGTCAGTAGCCTGATTGTCAATTCCATATTGTCCATTTTACTTAAACCTGTCCTGTTGTTAGGATATGTTATTTGTTAAAAAGTCAGTGGATTTTTTATTTGATTGGGTGACATTTAGTTTAGGCTTTTTGATCAGAGAAACCTGCATGATGTAAAAAGTGTCCATCTCATTATATTGTCATACATTTAGTCTCCAGTCTGTAAGTTACAGAAAAGGCCACCTACTCTCTTTCTACCATATGTTATATCTGCTACATGATTGATGTTAGATTATTTTTGGGACTGAAAGTTGGTCGAGTGCCGCAGCGTTATGTCTCTCCAACAACACACTGGAGGGCATGCTGGGAATGGCATGGCCAAAGAGGGCACCGCTTATCACAGTGTGTCATCAGTGCTCACCTAAAATACCCATAAGTCACTGGTTGAGAGAAAATGTTGTTGTTTTGGGGCAGAATTATGTGAGGTTTTATGTGTTGTTGTTGTTGGTGCGTCTGGGTCAGTTTAGCTCAGAAAATTCCTCTCTCGTCATTCTGCCACCATAGGTGGACACCTAATCCTGCCTAATGAGGGGGCCGGCCCTGGCTGCAGAGAAACTCCGAACATCAGATCACACAGACGTCTGGCTGTGACATCACTCTGACTGTGACACTCCAGAGGGAGGAAGTGGAGGTGTCAGTTTACTGACAATGAGGGAGCAGTGAAGACCTTCATTAATTTCCCTTTCATGGTCCCAGGTTAAATAAAACACTCCCATCTGTATGATGTGTGCACTGCAGACATAGTACATCGTCCATGTTCTGAGCCCTCTCCTGTACTCCCTGTTCTCCCACGACTGCGTGGCCACGCACGCCTCCAACTCAATCATCAAGTTTGCGGACGACACAACAGTGGTAGGCTTGATTACCAACAACGACGAGACGGCCTACAGGGAGGAGGTGAGGGCCCTCGGAGTGTGGTGTCAGGAAAATAACCTCACACTCAACGTCAACAAAACTAAGGAGATGATTGTGGACTTCAGGAAACAGCAGAGGGAGCACCCCCCTATCCACATCGACGGGACAGGAGTGGAGAGGGTAGTAAGTTTTAAGTTCCTCGGCGTACACATCACAAACAAACTGAATTGGTCCACCCACACAGACAGCATCGTGAAGAAGGCGCAGCAGCGCCTCTTCAACCTCAGGAGGCTGAAGAAATTCGGCTTGTCACCAAAAGCACTCACAAACTTCTACAGATGTACAATCGAGAGCATCCTGTCGGGCTGCATCACCGCCTGGTACGGCAACTGCTCCACCCACAACCGTAAGGCTCTCCCTCTAATGGATTCAGACTGGGTTGTGACATTTTGCCACACTGAAGTCAAGACACTTGAAATGATGTTTTTCAGACAGTTCTGATGGAACTATTCTGATTCCTGTCAGGACAACCATCAGCAGCCTTAGACTGGTAACGTCAAAACAGCCCCATACATATTAATAGGAAGTATTGTAGAAAAGTTTATAGACATATTTATAGACAAGTCTTTTAGAGATTACAGTGGAGGAAAACTTTACAGGCTTTTCACTCTTTAACTTTACAGAGTTAGTTAGTAAATATGATGTGTACTGTTCTGTCATGCTGGACTCACCTCTGCTAATCTTGTATGTTTTCTATTACTATCCGGGGAGGAAGGCCTCAACTGCAGGACCATCTTCCCCACCTTATTCTAGTATTGTTTAATATACTATTTCAGTTCTATGGTAGATTATATGAGTGGTACAGCATTGGGCCAAAGTCAGATGTATTACCTTGGTCAACACACAGTGCATGTATTTCTACAGTGCCTTCACAAATTATTCGTACCCCTTGACCTTTTCCACATTTTGTTTTTTTACAGCCTGAATTAGAAATGGATTAAAAACAACAAATTATTCTCACAATACCTCATAATGAAAACCTATTTTTAGATATTTTAGCAAACTCATTCACATACAATACCAGTCAGAAGTTTGGAGACACCTTCTCATTGTCAGGATTTGGCCAGGGTTGTTCCGGGTTTTGGTCACTAGATGCCCCCATTGTGCTTTTTGACCTTATGTTTTTTCCCTTGTTCCCCATTATTATTTGCACCTGTGCCTCGTTTTTCCCCTGATTGTATTTAAACCCTTAGTTTCCCTCAGTTCTGTGCTCTGTGTTTGTATGTTAGCACCCAGCCCTAGTGTTCTGTGTATTCCTGTCGATTCCGGTGGATGCTCTTGTGGAATTCTGTTTTTGTTTTTGAGTATCTCTTAAGGCTTTTTGTGCTATTCCTACCACCTTTTGGATTTACCATTTTTGTATTGAAGGACTTCTCCTTTTTACTTTATTAAATACACCGTCTTAAGTACTGCTGTGTCTGCCTCATCTTCTGGGTTCTGCTGACTATTCGTGGCTCAGTTGGTTAAGTGACTGTTTCTCACTCCGGAGACCCAGGTTCGTAACCGGGTCCTGACACTCATTCAAGGGTTTTTCCTTATTTTGAATATTTTCTACATTGTAGAATAATAGTGAAGACATCAAAACTATAAAATACCACATATGGAATCATGTAGTAAACAAAACAATATTTTACATTTGAGATTCTTGCAAAGTAGCCACACTCTGGTCTTGTAGAAGTTGTACACACTGGATAGTAGTGTGTAACATTGGGCAGTAATATTTTATATGTTCACATGCAGTATATTACTGTATAGCCTAGGCTATCAGAGTCAGCATGAATTTGAATCTGAAGCATGCCCTTCTGACTCTCAAACTCTTCCACTTTTCCTGTCTCCCAACTCATTGGTCTATATCAATCTAATATACACATCTTAAAGAGGCAATCAGCAGTTGAAACATTAAGCAATCACACTCTCCACCATTGTTTTGCTGAAAAGCTGAGGGACGGGGCTGGAGAACCACTCTCATAGACAGAGCTATAGATGCAAGGACTGGCCATCCATGATATCAACATTATAGTTTAAACCATGTTTTGAGGCTATACATTGTGTTTGTTTACATTTCATTTGTTTACAAACATTGGAGTAAAACAAGCATATATTTTGGGTTCTGATGGGTTATGACAGTTTAACTAAACTCATGAGGCATTTCTACATTTTATTTTTCTAGAGTCAGTGGGTGCATATCATTAATTAATATGTCCAGAAATGGATGTAACTAGTGCAGATTGTCACTTTTAATTAATAGCAAAAATATATATATTCCTAGAACCAAATCAGGTCTGGAATCAGGGTGTGAATGAGAGAGTGTAGTCTTCATGTTGATGTCTTTATATATATATATATATTGATGTCTTGGCTCCCTGAGGTTACTTGACAGTGGAGTAGAGGGAGCTGGGGTCAGCAGGGTTCTCTGTCTCTCTCCCTCTGCCAGAATAGGGCATAACTGAGGCATACATCACTGCATCTTCACCTTGGGCCTACAGAGACAACACACACACAACAAAGTAAAGGCTTTAAACAGTGTGTATGAGGGAGAGTGATACCATTACAATATGTTCAGTATAGTTTATCTTACATCAACTCTCTCAGGGGGATTTTGATTGAAGTGGTCAATGGAGGCATAGGTGATTCTGTCAGCAGGTTGACTCTACAAGGGTCAAAATGGTTATTGAAACATTAATAATTTAAACTGGACATTAGTCTGATTCCATTATAACAACTGGGTCAAATTATGTTTCATATTAATCATGTTTCAAACTCCATTAGAATGTTGATGCACTAACCTTGTCCTCATTGGTTGGTGGTGTGGAGTGGTTTACTGCCTTCAGACCCTTTATCAATTAATAACAAATGTAAACAATATAATGATAGTGCAAACTCTTGGTGTATTATACTATTATTAAAGTAAAATAACTAACTGTGTTAATTAAGTCACAGTTCACTCACAATGCTGTTATCAGTTGGCACTTGATTCTCTGACAAGAACAAATACAAGAAATCAGAAGAATTTCAATGAAACAACTGTCTGTCTCCATGTATTACTGTGTAATTAATGCACTCCATTAAACTCAGAGACAAATGTAAGTCCTTACTGTCTCTCCTCCTGCGTACTATGATGACAACAGCAGTGACACACACCGCTGCTGCCAAAGCCACTCCTACAGTCACCACGAGGAAGAGGTTCTGAGAGCCTGAGACGACCACAGGGGAGAAGGGTCTGGTTAGTGGGGGACCTTACAGCAGGCCCCCCTCCTGATGGTGGAGAGAAACATCTACGTTTTAAAGTTCATTTCCTGCAATTATACACATTTTTCTGTGTGGTGGAGAGAAAACGTTGCCGTTTTAAAGGCCCAGTGCAGTCAAAAACATGATTTGCTGTGTTTTATATAAACTCAGCAAAAAGAAACGTTCTCTCACTGTCAACTGTGTTTATTTTCAGCAAACTTAACATGTGTAAATATTTGTATGAACATAACAAGATTCAACAACTGAGACACAAACTGAACAAGTTCCACAGACGTAAACAACAGAAATGGATTAATGTGTCCCTGATCGAAGGCGGGGTCAAAATCAAAAGTAAGTGCATCTCCTCCTCATGGACTGCACCATGTTTGCCAGTTCTTGCTGTGAGATGTTACCCTACTCTTCCACCAAGGCACCTGCAAGATCCCGGACATTTCTGGGGGAATGGCCCTAGCCCTCAACCTCCGATCCAACAGGTCCCAGACATGCTCAATGGGACTGAGCTCTGTGCTCTTCGCTGGCCATGGCAGAACACTGACATTCCTGTCTTACAGGAAATCACGCACAGAACGAGCAGTATTTCTGGTGGCATTGTCATGCTGGTAATGTCAGGATGAGCCTGCAGGAAGGGTACTACATGAGGGAGGAGGATGTCTTCCGAATAACGCACAGTATTGAGATTGCCTACAATAACAACAAGCTCAGTCCGATGATGCTGTGACACACCGCCCCAGACCATGATGGACCCTCCACCTCCAAATCGATCCTGCTCCAGAGTACAGGCCTCGGTGTAACACTCATTCCTTCGACAATGAACGTGAAACCGACCATCACCCCTGGTGAGACAAAACCGCGACTCGTCAGTGAAGAGAACTTTCTTTTAGTCCAATCTGGTCCAGCGATGGTGGCTTTGTGCCCATCGACTTCGGCGATGTCATCTACAAAATTGCCTCCAACACTCTACTCAGCAAACTGGATGCAGTTTATCACAGTGCCATCCGTTTTGTCACTAAAGCACCTTATACCACCCACCACTGCGACTTGTATGCTCTAGTCGGCTGGCCCTCGCTACATATTCGTCGCCAGACCCACTGGCTCCAGGTCATCTACAAGTCCATGCTAGGTAAAGCTCCACCTTATCTCAGTTCACTGGTCACGATGGCAACACCCATCCGTAGCACGCGCTCCAGCAGGTGTATCTCACTGATCATCCCTAAAGCCAACACCTCATTTGGCCGCCTTTCGTTCCAGTACTCTGCTGCCTGTGACTGGAACGAATTGCAAAAATCCCTGAAGTTGGAGACTTTTATCTCCCTCACCAACTTCAAACATGTGCTATCTGAGCAGCTAACCGATCGCTGCAGCTGTACATAGTCTATTGGTAAATAACCCACCCATTTTCACCTACCTCATCCCCCCACTGTTTTTATTTATTTACTTTTCTGCTCTTTTGCACACCAGTATCTCTACCTGTACATGACCATCTGATCATTTATCACTCCAGTGCTAATCTGCAAAATTGTAATTATTCGCCTACCTCCTCATGCCTTTTGCACACAATGTATATAGACTCGCCTTTTTTGTACTGTGTTATTGACTTGTTAATTGTTTACTCCATGTGTAACTCTGTGTTGTCTGTTCACACTGCTAAGCTTTATCTTGGCCAGGTCGCAGTTGCAAATGAGAACTTGTTCTCAACTAGCCTACCTGGTTAAATAAAGGTGAAATAAAAAAATAAATCAAAAAGGTGACGTTGTTGCCGGTGATGTCTGGTGAGGACCTTACAATAGGCCTACAAGCCCTCAGTCCAGCCTCTCTCAGCCTATTGCGGACAGTCTGAGCACTGATGGAGGGATTGTGCGTTCCTGGTGTAACTCGGGCAGTTGGTGTTGCCTTCCTGTACTTGTCCCACAGGTGTGATGTTCGGGTGTACCCATCCTGTGCAGGTTTTGTTACACGTGGTCTGCCACTGTCCGTCCTGTCTCCCTGTAGCACTGTCTTAGGCGTCTCACAGTACTGACATTGCAATTTATTGCCCTGGCCACATCTGCAGTCATCATGCCTCCTTGCAGCATGTCTAAGGCACGTTCACGCAGATGAGCAAGGAGCCTGGGCATCTTTCGTTTGGTGTTTTTCAGAGACAGTCGAAAGCTCTTTTTAGTGTCCTAAGCTTTCATAACTGTGACCTTAATTGCCTAACGTCTGTAAACTGTTAGTGTCTTAATGGCCGTTCCACAGGTGCATGTTCATTAATTGTTTATGGTTCATTGAAAAAGCATGGGATACAGTGTTTTAACAGATGAGATGTAGTCGTTGTTTGTGTGAGAAAGCTGTTGTTCGTATGTTTATGTTTGTATCTCATGTGTAAAATATATATATATTTATTCCTATTATTATTAAAATGAAAGATAGCCTGACATTTCTGCCTGTGTTTGGTGGGATACTTTTAGCCTTCCATAATGACATCACCATGCTGTAAAATAGTTAATAGACAGAGTTCCAAACCTTTCTGCTAATAGTAGACATTTTTCAGTTTGTCCCTCCCCTCTCACACCACTTCCAGACAGTTTTTACAAAATTGTTGCTTGGGAAATAGCTCTTTGCTAAGAAGCTGTTTTTGTTTATTTAAATTGAATTTAAAACAATCACAGTAAGGTACATAATTGATACCCATAAATTATTTGATATTGAGATAATAATTATAATAATAATAACAGCTGCATTTAGCACCTTTAATATCAATTTCTGTCCATTTTGCAGCAAATTTTAAGCAATTTTACCCATTTTGTCATGGGGTGGAGAGACAATTTTTTCAGCTACAATTCTACACATTTTATAATGACATGCCATGTTAATTGGATATCTGGGTGAGAATGACTAACAAAATGAATGGGGGCCCCCTATTCAGCCATGATTACTAACTACTTATCTAAAACGTGTTAGCTCAGTAACTGACATAACAAGAGAGGGGTCTGGTTTAGTTGAGAACCAGAGAGGGCTGTTTACTTGCACGTCATTTAGCAGAAACGGACATCAGCGTTTCACAGACAAGCAGAAATTCACACAGGAAGAGAGAAGTGTGAAGTAGAGGAGGCTTATAGCTTAGTGGTTAAGAGCTTTGGGCCAGTAACAGAGAAGTGGTTTTGCAGTAGAGGCTGTACTCCCTAGCCTGAGTACAGTCTCTTTAGCTAATCCACTCCCTGTACTTCATGTCATATGACATCTTCAAATATGAACATTCTATCATTAATGAGCATGAGGAGGACAGAGAATTGATCCTGATTACATTGCCCTCGCAGCTATCCTCCAATCACAACGATTATGCAAATATTGGAACTCCATCACTTTTTTCCTCCACAGAACACAGTTGGCATCTGGTTGCTAAGCAACCTTTTTTGTTTGTACATTCTCAAACTAAAATTCTCAAACTAAAATACATACTGATGGATTCGACTTCTGCTTTACTTGCCGACTGCAGCGCGCTGGTAGCAAACTTGCCAGAGTAGTTATAATCTCCATCCGGCACTGTCGGAAGAGGACTGGCCACCCCATATATGCTCTCTCTAATTCTCTCTTTCTTTCTCTCTCTCAGAGGATCTGAGCCCTAGGACCATGCCCCAGGACTACCTGATATGATGACTCCTTGCTGTCCCCAGTCCACCTGACCGTGCTGCTACTCCAGTTTCAACTGTTCTGCCTTATTATTATTCTACCATGCTGGTCATTTATGAACATTTGAACATCTTGGCCATGTTCTGTTATACTCTCCACCCGGCACAGCCAGAAGAGGACTGGCCACCCCACATAGCCTGGTTCCTCTCTAGGTTTCTTCCTAGGTTTTGGCCTTTCTAGGGAGTTTTTCCTAGCCACCGTGCTTCTACACCTGCATTGCTTGCTATTTGGGGTTTTAGGCTGGGTTTCTGTACAGCACTTTGAGATATCAGCTGATGTACGAAGGGCTATATAAATAAATTTCATTTGATTTTGATTTAAATCATTTGAAAGAGTCAATTTATAGAGCATAAAAGTCAAGTAAACAAGTGTGCGTGTGTAATTTTATATTTATTTCATTCAAGTATCGATAATGTAGTTCTGTTGTGATAATGACGTTAGTTGTGTTGTGTCAGAGTTAAGGCCTGGGCCGTCCACCAAGTCAATACCTGTAACGATTATGATAAAATATAGGCTACATAACTATAAAACGTTGGTGAGCATCCACACGAGATGAAAGTTGATCATGTATCGTTCTACAGTCCTACTCCTGTCAGTCGACTGATCAACGCATCCTACTGCAGAGCTGCCTATATAAACAGGACCTTTCACAAGGATTCTTAACACACAGATACTGGTTCAGGCCATTCAGTACTTTCATGGTGTGTTCATTGTCATAGTGACAACTGCAAATAATACTTCAATGTACATGTAGGACTAATGAAAAATAATATAGTAACTTGTATTTAAATGTAGCAATTAAAATCATCTTTTACAGCATGTTGTTGTATCGTTGTTCAAGTGGTTTGCAAGTGATTTCCATTTTTCTAGTGGTTGTCAATTCCTTTGGTTCTTCTTTTTCACTGTGAACATTTCTGCATGTCCTGTGAAACTATTTGCAATTCATCAGTGCAACAATGTTATCATGACTGGCCAAATGGGATCACACCAACCCACTCTCTCCTCAACATGCATTTTCTATGCTGTAGGCTTGTTTCACATTCAGGAATCAGCAAGAGCAAGCCTGCTTTATAGTATAAACAATGATACAAATAAATATCATATAGCTTTTGTAGCCTATAGCTTTTCCTGGGATTTCACGAGAAGAGGAATGGCCTATTCTGGAGAGGCTTGAGTAGCCTGTTGCCTATGGAAACAGCTGGAAGAGAGAGGCAAGTGATGTGTAGCTGAAGTAAAAAGCGAAATATTAGCTAGATATTAGGCCATTCACTAGCTAAATATTAGGACTACAGGCTAAATATTTACCTGTCAGAGTGCAAGAAAAATAAGTTAACAGATTATGAAATGACAGCACAGAGTTACACATGGGATAAACAAATGTAGTCAATAACACAATAGAAAAATGCTTATACAGTGTGTGCAAATGTAGTAAGGCAATAAATAGGCCATAGTGGCAAAATAATTACAATTTAGCAATGAAACACTGAAGTGATCGAAGTGCAGAAGATGATTGTGCACGTAGAGATACTGGAGTGCAAAGGAGAAAAACAAGAACAATATGGGGATAAGGAGTTGGGTGGGCTATTTACAGATGGGCTGTATACAGGTGCAATGACCGGTAAGCTGCTCTGACAGCTGATGCTTAAAGTTAGTGAGGGAGATATGTCTCCAGCTTCAGTGATTTTTGCAATTCATTCCCGTCATTGGCAGCAAAGAACTGGAAGGATAGGCGGACAAACGAGGAGTTGCTTTGGGGATGACCAGTGAAATATGCCTTATTTCCCGCATGCTGGGTGGGTGGGTGCGGCTATGATGACCAGTGAGCTGAGATAAGGCGGGGCTTTATCTAGCAAAGACTTATAGATGACCTGGAGCCATTGGGTTTGGCAATGAATATGAAGTGAGGGCCAGCCAACGAGAACATACAGATCGCAGTGGCGGATTGTATATGGGGCTTTGGTGACAAAACGGATGGCACTGTGATAGACTGCATCCAATTTGCTGAGTAGAGTGTTGGAGGCTATTTTGAAAATGACATCGCCGAAGTCAAGGATCGGTAGGATATTCCATTTTACGAGGGTATGTTTGGCAGCATGAGTGAAGGAGGCTTTGAGGCGAAATGGGAAGCTGATTGGGAAGATGGGAAGATTTAATTTTGGATTGGAGATGCTTAATGTAAGTCTGGAAGGAGAGTTTACAGTCAAACCAGACACATAGAATATGTGGACAACTACAAATACCTAAGTCAGAACCTGCCAGAGTAGTGATGATGGACGGGCGGGCGGGTGCAGGCAGCGATCTGTTGAAGAGCATGCATATAGTTTTACTTGTATTTAAGAGCAGTTGGAGGTCACAGAAGGATGTTGTATGGAGTGTTGTATGGCATGGAAGCTCGTCTGGAGGTTTGTTAACACAGTGTCAACTGGACGCAGGCAATGAGGCAGTGATTACTGAGATCCTGGTTGAGGACAGAAGAGGTGTATTTAAAGGGCAGGTTGGTCAGGATGAGATCTATGAGGGTGCCCGTGTTCACTGATTTAGGGTTTTACCTGGTAGGTTTGTGTGAGATTGAGGGCATCTAGCTTAAATTGTAAGATGGCCGGGGTGTTAAGCATATCCCAGTATAGGTCACCTAACAGTACAAACTCTGAAGATAAATGGGGGGCAATTAAATCAAATATGGTGTCCAGGCCACCGCTGGGGGCTGAGGGGGGTCTATAACAAGTGAGAGACTTATTTCTGCAAAGGTGGATTTTTAAAGTAGAAGCTCAAACTGTTTGGGCACAGACCTGGATAGCATGACAGAACTCTGCAGTCTAACTCTGCAGTATATTGCAACTCCACCCCCTTTGGCAGTTCTATCTTGGTGTAAAATGTTGTAGTTGGGGATGGAAATTTCAGAGTTTTTGTTGATCTTCTGATGTTAACATGCATGAAACCAAAGAGTGGTGCTGGGGGCTACAGGGCCTGAGTTAACCTCTAAATCACCAGAGGAACAGAGGATGAGTAGGATAAGGGTACGAATAAAGGCTATAAGAACTGGTTGTCTACTGCGTTGGGGACAGCGAAGAAAAGGAGCATATTTCTGGGCATGGTAGAATCGATTCAGGGCATAATGTACAGACAATGGTATGGTAGGATGTGAGTACAGTGGAGATAAACATAGGCGTTTCGAGAGAGGTTTCGTCTCTGGAGGCACCAGTTAAGCCAGGTGAGGTCTCTGCATGTGTGTGGGGTGGGACAAAAGAGCTATCTAAGGCATTATGAGCAGGACTGAGGGTCTACATTGAAATAGAACAATAAGAACTAGCCAAGACCGCAGTAGCCAAGGCATATTGACATTAGAGAGAGGCATATAGCAATCACAGGTGTTGATCAGGAGAGCTAAGACAACAACGGGTAAATGGCGATGAATGGGAAGAGCGGGTCAGTTAGGTACAAACAGGACCTGAGTTCGAGGCTGGGGCCGACAGGTAAACAAAATGAGGTACCGTGTTATTGAAACAGTCCTGGGTTAGAATAAGACAATAATCACTAACCAAAACAGCTATAGACAAGAGCTATTTACATAAGTGAGAAGCATGTGTAGCCGAGTGATCATAGGGTCCAATGAGTAGCACGAGGTGAGTCAGGGAGCCAATTCAGTAGCCGCTGCTACGCTAGGCGAGCTGGAGACAAAGCGATTCAGACAGCTAGCAGGCCGGGGCTAGCAGATGGGCATCAGGCGATGTCGAAACGGAAGAGCCGGTTAAACCACCTCGGACGGTTTCGTCGGCAAACCAGTCGAAATGGATCCCCGGGGCTCCGTGTCGGCAGTAAAAGGGTCCAGGCCGATTGGCAAAAGAGGTATTGTAGAATAATTCATCATGCTCTTTCTCATGCATTTCAAAGTTGATGGTACAACAAAAATACAAAAAAAATGTTTTATCTAATGTGTCATATTCTCCTACATTCCTTTCACATTTCCACAAGCTACAAAGTGTTTCCTTTCAATTGGTGTCAAGTATATGCATATCCTTACTTCAGGGCCTGAGCTACAGGCAGTTGGACTTGGGTTAGTCATTTTAGGCGAAAATAGAAAAAAAGGGTTGGATCCTGAAGTGGCTCGGAAAGGAGGAAACTCACAATGGATCAACAACATTGTAGTTACCACAGAGTACTAACCTAAATGACAGAGTGAAAAAAAGGAAGCCTGTACAGGAAGAAAACATCCCAAAACATGCATCCTGTTTGCAATAAGGCACTAAAGTAAAACTTCAAGAAATGTGGCAAAGAAATTACCTTCATGCCCTGAATACAAAGCATTATGTTTTGGGCACATCCAACACATCTCTGAGTAACACTCTTCATATTATCAAAAACATTGTGGTGGCTTCATCATGTTATGGGTATGCTTGTCATCAGCAAAGACTAGGAAGATTTTTTTGGGGAAAAAGAAACAAAATATAGCTCAGCACAGGGAAAATCCTAGAGGAAAACCTGGTTGTCTGCTTTCCAACAGACTCTGAAAGACACATTCACCTTCCTGCAGTTATTTACAGTTGAAGTCGGAAGTCTACATAAACCTTTGCCAAATATATTTAAACTCAGTTTTTCACAATTCCTAACATTTAATCCTAGTAAAAATGCCCTGTCTTAGGTCAGATAGGATCACCACTTTATTTTAAGAATGTGTAATGTCAGAATAATAGTAGAGAGAATTATTTATTTAAGCTTTTATTTCTTTCATCACATTACCAAAAGGTCAGAAGTTGACATACACTCAATTAGTATTTGGTATCATTGCCTTTAAATTGTTTAACTTGGGTCAAACATTTCGGGTAGCCTTCCACAAGCTTCCCACAATAAGTTGGGTGAATTTTGGCCCATTCTTCCTGACAGAGCTGGTGAAACTTGGGTCAGGTTTGTATGCCTCCTTGCTCGCACATACGGTTTCAGTGTGTCCACTCCAATACCTTGACTTTGTTGTGCTTAAGCCATTTTGCCACAACTTTGGAAGTATGCTTGGGGTCATTGTCCATTTGGAAGACCCATTTGCGACCAAGAATTAACTTCCTGACTGATGTTTTGAGATGTTGCTTCAAAATATCCACATAATTTTCTTTACTCATGATGCCATCTATTTTGTGAAGTGCACCAGTCCAACCTGCAG
This sequence comes from Oncorhynchus masou masou, assembly GCF_036934945.1. NCBI lineage: Eukaryota > Metazoa > Chordata > Actinopteri > Salmoniformes > Salmonidae > Oncorhynchus > Oncorhynchus masou. Next base: position 31,462,967 of record NC_088227.1, read on the forward strand.
CAAAGCACCCCCACAACATGTTGTCACGCCAGTGCTTCAAGGTTGGGATGGTGTTCTTCGGCTTGCAAGCATCCCCCTTTTTCCTCCAAACATAAAGGTCATCATGGCCAAACAGTTACATTTTTGTTTCATCAGACCAGAGGACATTTCAACAAAAAGTATGATCATTGGCCCAATGTGCAGCTGCAATCTGTAGTCTGTCTATCTTATGGTGGTTTTGGAGCAGTGGCTTCTTCCATGCTGAGAGGCCTTTCAGGTTATGTCGATATAGGACTCGTTTACCTGTGGATATAGATACTGTTGTACCTGTTTCCTCCAGCATCTTCACAGGGTCCTTTGCTGTTGTTCTGGGATTGAACAGGCAGTGTTGAGGATCAGCGGGGTGGAGATGTTGTTGCCTACCCTCACCACCTGGGGGCGGCCCATCAGGAAGTCCAGTACCCAGTTGCACAGGGCGGGGCGGGGTCGAGACCCATGGTCTTGCATACTATTGTTTGTACAGATGAACGTGATACCTTCAGACATTTGGACATTTCTCCCAAGGATGAACCAGACTTGTGGAGGTCTCAAATTGTCCAAATGTCTTGGCTGATTTCTTTTGATTTTCCAATGATGTCAAACAAAGAGGCACTGAGTTTGAAGGTAGACCTTGAAATAAATCCACAGGGACCCTTCCATTTGACTCAAATGATGTTAATTAGCCTATCAGAAGCTTCTAAAGCCATGACATCATGGAATCTGGAATTTTCAAAGCTGTTTAAAGGCACAGTCAACTTAGTTTGATTTCTGATCCACTGGACTTGTGATACAGTGAATTATAAGTGAAATAATCTGTCTGTAAACAATTGTTGGAAAAATGACTTGTGTCATGCACAAAGTAGATGTCCTAACCGACTTGCAAAAACTATAGTTTGCTAACGAGAAATTTGTGGAGTGGTTGAAAAAGAAGTTTTAATGACTCCAACCTAAGTGTATGTAAACTTCCCACTTCAACTGTAAATGAGATAATTACAACCAGGAATACAACTTTCCGAAGTGGATCCTTTGTTCGAACCTCCACCCTGGACATGGAATCTTATCCCAGAGACCGACCCAAAACAACGCGGTCGCCGCAGGAGAGGCAGACGGAGCGGCCTACTGGTCAAACTTAGAAGGCCAGCACACAATCCACCACTTCCGAGCACATTACTGGCCAATGTCCAAACTCTAGAGAACAAGGTGGATGAAATTAGGGCACAAGTTGCCTTCCAGAGAGACATCAGAGATTGTAACATTCTCTGTTTCACGGAAACATGGGATATATTGTCAGAGTCGGTACAGCCACCTGGTTTCTTCACGCATCGCGCCAACAGAAACAAACATCTCTATGGTAAGAAGAAGGGCAGGGGTGTATGCCTTATGATTAACAACTCATGGTGTAATCATAACAACATACAGGAACTCAAGTCCTTTTGTTCACCTGACCTAGAATTCCTTACAATCAAATGCCGACCGCATTATCTACCAAGAGAATTATCTTCGATTAAAGTCACAGCCGTGTATATTCCCCCCAATGCAAAGTGGAAACCATATATCCTAAGGCTGCATTTATTGTAGCTGGGGATTTTAACAAAGCTAATCTGAGAACAAAGCTTCCTAAATTCTATCAGCATGTAGAATGCGCAACATTATGGTAGCATCTGATGGAATGCTGGACCATTGCTACTCTAACTTCCGTGATGCATACAAAGCCCTTCCCCACCCTCCCTTCGGCAAATCTGAATATGACTCCATTTTGTTGCTCCCAGCCTATAGACAAAAACTAAAACAGGAAACGCCCGTGCTCAGGTCCATCCAACGCTGGTCTAACCAATCGGATTTAAGATTGCTTCGATCACGTGGGCTGGGATATGTTCCGGATATTCTCAGACAACAACATTGATGTATAGGCTAACTCGGTGAGCGAGTTTATTTGCAAGTGCATCGGTGATGCTGTACCCACTGTGACTATTAAAACCTCCCCTAACCAGAAACCGTGGATTGATGGCAGCATTAGCGCAAAACTGGACGCGCGAACCACCGCTTTTAAATTATGGCAAGGCAACTGGAAACATGACCAAATACAAACAGTGGAGATATTCCCTCCGCAAAGCAATTAAACAAGTAAAGCGTCAGTTTAGAGACAAAGTAGAGTCACTATTCAATGGCTCAAACACGAGATGTATGTGGCTGGGTCTACAGTCAATCACTGATTACAAAAAGAAAACCTGTCCCGTCGTGGACATCAACGTCTCACTCTCAGACAAATTAAACAACTTCTTTGCTCGCTTTGAGGACAATACAGTGCCACTGACACGGCCCACTCCCAAAGCCTGTGGGCTCTCCTTCACCGTGGCCAATGTGAGTAAAACATTTAAATGTTTTAACCTTCGCAAGGCTGCCGGCTAAGATGGCATCCCTAGCCGCTTCCTCAGAGCATGCACAGAACAGCTGGCTGGTGTGTTTACGGACATATTAAATCAATCCCTATCCCAGTCTGCTGTGCCCACATGCTTCAAGATGGCTACCATTGTACCTGTTTGCAAGAAACCTAAGGTAGCACTCACTTCTGTCATCATGTAGTGCTTTGAGAGACTAGTCAAGGATCATATCACCTCCACCCTACCTGATAAGCTAGAACCACTCCAATTTGCTTACTGCAAATTGCTGTTCATTGACTACAGCTCAGCATTTAACACCATAGTATTCTCCAAACTGGTCATCAAGCTTGAGACCCTGGGTCTTGACCCCGCCCTGTGTAACTGGGTCCTGGACTTTCTGATGGTGGTGGTGAGGGTAGGAAACAACATCTCCATCCCACTGATCCTCAACACTGGGGCCCCACAAGGGTGCGTTCTCAACTACCCGCTGTAGTCTCTGTTCACCCATGACTGTGTGGCCATGCACGCCTCCAACTCAAATATCAAGTTTGCAGACGACATTACAGTAGTAGGCTTGATTACCAAGAACGACAAGACAGCCTACAGGGAAGAGGTAAGGGCCCTTGGAGTGTGGTGTCAGGAAAATAAACTCTCACTCAACGTCTACAAAACAAAGGAGATGATCGTGCACTTCAGGATGCAGCAGAGGGAGCATCCCCCCATCCAAATCGACGGGACAGCAGTGGAGAAGGTGGAAAGTTTTACGTTCCTTGGCTTTCACATCACAGACAAACTGAAATGGTCCACCCACACAGACAGAGTGGTGAAGAAGGCGCAAAAGTGCCTCTTCCACCTCAGGAGGCTGAAGAAATTTGGCTTGTCACCTAAAACCCTCATAAACTTCTACAGATGGACAATTGAAAGCATCCTATCGGGCTGTCGGGCTCCGGCCACAACATTAAGGCTCTCCAGAGGGTGGTGCAGTCTGCACAACGCATCACCGGGGGCAAACTACCTGCCCTCCAGGACACCTACACCACCCGATGTCACAGGCAGGCCAAAAAGAACATAAAGAACAACAACCACCGAAATACTGCCTGTTCACCCCGCTATCATCCAGAAGGTCGAGGTCAGTACAGGTGCATCAAAGCTGGGACCAAGAGTCTAAAAAACAGCTTCTATCTCAAGGCCAGACTGTTAAACAGTTCTCACTAACATACAGTGGCTGCTGCCAACATATTGATTATTTCATAGTTTTGATGTCTTTACTATTATTCTACAATGTAGAAAATAGCAAAAATAGAGAAAAACCTTCGGATGAGCAGCAGTGCCCAAACCTTTGACGGGCACTGTATGTAGTAAATAAGTAAAGAACCACAGGTATTAAGTAGAACGTGTGATGTAGTGATAAATAGTAAATTAGTGGGATTGGCGCCATTTGGTAGCAACTATAAACAATTGCATAAGAAGACCTAATATAAATTGATGTACTCGTGACTCGACTTGTGACTCAGACTTGGAGTCACTCTCGACGGACTGAAAAACAACTTCTATCTCAAGGCCATCAGGCTGTTAAACAGCCACCACTAACATTGAGTGGCTGCTGCCAACATACTGACTCAACTCCAGCCACTGTAATACATTTAATAAATTGATTTAATAAAGGTATCACTAGTCACTTTAAATAATGGCACTTTAATAATGTCTACACATCCTACATTACTGATCTCATATGTATATACTGTATTCTACACCATCTACTGCATCTTGCCTGTGCCGCATGGCCATCGCTCATCCATATATTTATATGTACATATTCTTAATCCTTCCTTTACACTTGTGTCTACAAGGTCGTTGTTGTGAAATTGTTAGATTACTTGATTACTTGTTAGATATTACTGCATGGTCAGAACTAGAAGCACAAGCATTTCACTACATTCGCATTAACATCTGCTAACCATGTGTATGTGACCAATAAAATGAGATTTGTTTTGATTGAAGTCACCTTGTCTGAGAGAGAATTACACGGTTATCAAACCATCATGCCAGAGTAAGCCTACAGGAATCACAGCCCTTATTTGAAGTGCATCTCATATCCCCTACGGGAGAAATGAATGGTGGAAAAAGGATTGGAACCATTTCCGTGTTTGACCACTAGGTTTAATGGGTAGGATGACTTATACTGTGCTACTCTATTGAATGTTAATATTCGCGAAAGGCCAGTCTCTTTGGCAATGACAAGGAGTGGCAAGGAATGGAACGTTAGCTAAAGAGACTGGTACTTAGCCTATGTACTCCCTGCATAGTAGTTGAAAACAAACAAGGTGACCACTTTTCATGAATAATTGTAACGGCTGTCATTGGTGGAAGAAGGTGAGGACCAAGGTGCAGCTTGGTAAGTGTTCATGATTTTTAATATAATCAAAACTGAACACTAAACAAAAATAATAACTAGGAAGAACGAACAAATGAAACAGTCCTGTTTAGTAAAAACACAAAACAGAAAACAAACACCCACGAAACACAGGTGGAAAAAGGCTACCTAAATATGATTCTCAATCAAAGACAACTAACGACACCTGCCTCTGATTGAGAACCATACCAGGCCAAACTCAAAAAACCAACCTAGAAAAACGAACATAGACAACCCACCCAACCCACGCCCTGACCATACTAAAACAAAAGACAAAACAAAGGAACTAAGGTCAGAATGTGACAATAATGGTGACATCACAGTACAGAATGGATCCACATCCATTGACTCTGTGTTGCCTATAGAGTTTCCTTTACTCAATCTGCTAAATCTTTCTCTACAACAACTTCTGAATCACGAGACAAGCAGTACTTCCTATAAATATGTTTGGGGCTGTTATGGTCCTGAGTGGTTGTCTTGACAGGATTCAGAGTTGTCCCATCAGAACCATCTGAAAAATATTCATTCAAGTGTCTTGACTTTGGTCGATTTTTTAGACATTTTTTATAACCCAGTCTGAAGAATGAGGGACCAGCGCATCTGACCCAACATTTAGGAAACACTACTTTACAGGAACAGTACTCATTTATGTATCTAGATGGCACATGGAAGATGTACTATTTCTGATTGAATTTTTCCTGAGGCGTTGAAGGTGACATCACCACCATCTTCAGTGCCCTTTAATATCTAGTTCAGGAGGGGAAAAACATCCTCTTTTAAATAACTCTTCATCATCAGACACATACAGTAGAGAGCAGGGTGCTTGTTCACTCATCACTGATATCAGGAGTTTACTTTAACGTCATTCAAGTTTAGCACTGGCGTGGGATGTTACATAGACAAGCAGGGATTCATATGGGAACAGAGAAGTGTGAAATGCACACTATGCTTTGTGTTGACCAAGGTAATACATCTGACTTTGGCCCCATGCTGTACCACTCATACAATCTATAATACAACTGAGAAGGGAAATAGTGTTAAATACAATACCAGCAGAAGATGGGGAGGTGGGTGACAAGGCTGGTCTTGTAGTAGAGGCTGTACTTCCTGGATAGTAGTTGAAAACAGAGTGACCACTTTTCATTGGTGAATACTGGTGACATCACAGTACAGAATGGATCCACAACTCACTCTGTGTTGCCTGTAGAGTTCTCTACTCAATCTGTTACATCTTTCTCTACTCCAATGTCTAGAGCACAAGACAAGCAGTACTTCCTATTAATACGTTTGGGCCTGTTTTTACATGACCAGTCTTATACTGTTGTGGGGTACTGCTAGTTGTCTTGACGGGAATTAAAGAAGTTACAAATAAAACATTTACTATATCTGCACACATCATACAGATGGGAGTATTTTACCTGGGACGGTAGAGATGACATCACTATCAGTGGTCTTTTCAGCCATATCTAATTCAGTAGGAGATGAACATCCTCTTTTAGTTTATTAAATAACCCATCATCATCATCATCACCATCATCATCATCAGACACAGCAGTAGTATTCAGATCAAATTCATCATCAATCACTAATATCACAAATACCAGGAGAAAGGATCAGGTTTGATATTAAATTTAATATCATCACAGATCTTGTGAACTTATTCATTTTATAAGAGCATAACAAGAACACATACCTGAGAACGTGGAGGTGAAGTCAATGGAGATCTTCACGTCTCCCTTTTCAGTCAGCGTGCACGTCCACTTCCTGTTGTTGTCCTTCTTCTGGAGTGTCACAGTCAGAGTGATGTCACAGGAAGAATCCTGTGTGTCCTGGGCATTAGTACCTGTTTTAGGGACCCAGCTGAGACTAAATCTTGACTGGTACGTTCCAAGTTGCTTACAGGAGAGCAGAGAACAGTGTAATGTCATATTTACATTAGGCTTCAGATCTGTCACTGCTGTGGTAGAGGTGACTGAGAAAGAGAAAAAGGTATACAGTATTTGTTGGTTGTTTTCACATTACATATGATTATTAATACCACACTTATACACAGTAACATTTCAACTCTGATTTAAACAGTAATACTCACTAGTTAGAACAGACAGATGAACAGGAGCATCACCTCCATGTTGTGGTCCTGTCTCTGTAAGGAACTGTCGACAGGTGTAGAGTCCAACATCCTCAGCTCTGACATCACTAACATGTAGAGAACAGTTAGACCCCACACTCAGTCTGTCTGCTCTCTCTGTCTGGTCAGCTTTGATCTTCCCCAATGTGACCGCTTCAATAGCACCAGTAGATCCATCTCTGTCATAGATCCATGTAGTAGAGGAGCAGTTTGGATAAACCACATTGTTACACGGCAGACTGACATCATCTCCCACTCTGGAGAACATAGAGAGAATTTCTCCACTGACACCTGGAAGGAGCATGACATCAGATAATTATTAACTGGTAATACAGATGACATTATATTTCATAGGTTTTCTTATTGATATTCTTCAGTGTGAATAATAGTGTAATATACTGTCTATTATACAATAGTGAAGATAAGAGTAAACAGATACACAACAGAAACGTCATCATAATATTAGTCAAATGTAAACTGAACTAGTTTGGCCGTGTGAAATAAATGTGTTCTATGATCTCTAATGACATATTCTTACTCTCTCTCCTCTGTCTTACCTGTTAGCAGGTACAAAACGGTCACAAGCAATCCCAAAAATGATTGAGGGATGTCAGCCATGATCCTCTCTCTCTCTCTGCTCTGTCTCTGTGTATATCTCTCTCTCTGTCTCTCTGTCTCTCTCTGCTCTGTTTCTGTCTCTTCCCTCTTTCAGAGTGTCTCAGCACTATGAGTTTCTCACCATACAGCAGCATCTCTATTCACCACTATAGCATCACTTCCTCGAAGTGGTCATGGTTTTAATCTAGTTTCTGACACCTTGGTGAGAATCCTCCAGCTCACCAGCAGTTGAAGGCTGTCATGACTGTCCTGATCAGGTCAGGTTACAGGAGACCACAACCCTACTGATTATCTCTCAACCCCAACAGAGGAGGAGAGATCTAAGGGTCTGAAGATGTGGGGGGTTTTATGGCCCCTCACTCCCCTGGTAAATCTCAGGCCACAGACAAATTCCTTTGTCCTGTTACTATGGAGAACCAGCCTCAGAACATTAAACATGAACTAAAGGGACTTTGGAACAATGGTTTTCTTCAGCCACAATGGTGGTCATGACGATAGATGGAATGTGAAAATGTATGTCATTTTTGTTCTGTTATTAAAGGTTAATAGATGACGTTATTACGAAAACGTTGTAATGTGAAGGGTTTTCCTAGTATATGTCTGATGTTTATACATTGTACGTTGTATGGAAAATATCCAAATCAAAGAGAATGTTTTGGGGAAGATGAAATGTTAAGTTAGTCTAAAATTGTTTTTGAGTAAAATCTGGACCTTGCCTCATTAACTTGGTACGCCCAGAGAATTGCCCTAAAGGAGGCTACGCCCACTTCTGACCCAAGGGCATAAAACCTGTGAGTATAGAATTTAGGACTAAGTGACCCCAGCTGCAGCAGGGCCTGAAAAAGTCAACAAACCCAGAACGCAACGCAAGCTTGAGTACAAATAAATATTTTTCTACTCAAGCGACGGATGAGTTGCTGTGTCTAAGCGGGTGAATTCAAGTCGAAACATCTAGCCTCCATCTCCCATCGAATCGTGGTATCTAAAGGGTTTCATTCCTATGCTGTGAGCTCTGAGCCACAGAGCTGTCTGTCCTCAGAAGACCCCTTCCAGAGAAAAGGGTGAGGGTACAGACTCCTATGCCAAAAAGGACACTGACACCGGGAGGACGAGCAGGGAGGTGCGCAGGAGAAGTGCGTCATCGAACAGCGGAACGGTCCATGCAGAGAATCCTCGGAGATCATCCCCACGTAATTACGTCATTATATTCTGACCCATAAGAGCGGCAGTTTGGGGAAAGGCTAGGGTTAGAATAGCATAGCTGACAAATTCACCCAAATTTATATTTCTCTTGTGTACTTTATTTTTTCTCTCTCTTTTGAAATTCGACGTCCAGAACGAGATTGTTAGAGGCAACTGGTTAATTAGCAGCTGTTGTAAAAAACGATATTCTGAGACTCTGAGTTGATTTGGGAAATAGAAACTGAATAAAAACTAGTTTTCCCATGGTGCCCCAGGTTAATGAGTTAATAATTGCTTGATTGAGTTAATCACGTAATTAGAAACTTGTAGTCATTCGATGAGCAACAGTCGTCACATTAACTAATACAACGTCACGACAAGGCCTTCTACACATGTATGAGAGCCTGTATTAGTGATGCAGGGATTTGGCATTAATGTGGTCATATTCAAGTGGTGGTCGGTGCCGTTTAATTGGATGATTCATTCATATTCCAGTCACCCAGCTCAGAGTAACATTGATAAGTTTATGCTACTACATGATACCAGAATGAATACACCCCTGATCACATGCAAATACAGGTCACTTTCATCGTACCATAAACAAACAGCATGATCACTTTGCTTGTTAATTCCTTCTCACATCTCCACTCTCCTCCTCTCACCTTTTCCCTTCGCTTGTGGGATCCAGTGTAAAACACATCAGTTGTCTGTGACCAGATGACAAAACACTTCCAAGCCAAACCTTCATATCGTAACCGCTGACAATTTGTCAGTTCATGCTGCAAGAGCTCTGATAGGTTGGCGGACGTCTTTCGGAAGTTGTCATAGTTACTGTGGAAGAGGGTGAGTACCATAAGCCTCTTAGGTTTTGTATGTTATGTTTCTACATATGTACCAATATGTACTAAACCTGTCAAGGACTGAAGTGAACATCCAATCACGTTCCTGTAATACCAGGGTATATTCCTCTTACCAGCTTATTGAAGCAGCACATAACTGTGTTTGTAAAGAATCAGTATAAAAAAGGACAGATGAGTGAATTTCAAACATTAGAGAGGTGAATGTAACTGCAACCAATGATGTAGATGTACACAGAATAATGAATAGTAATGTCTATATCTGCAACTGGTCCTTCTTTCAGTGGGTCTTTCAGCTCAGACCACCTCTGTTTTTCTGAGACTGAGTAGAGAGAGAGAGAAATAAGTCATAGTGATGGGTTGTCTTTTCATTTTACCACAGAATATTATCTCACCCTAAAAATAACATATCTGGTCATTTCACACCTTCAAAAAAAGTAGAAAACAACACAAAGATACCGCAGAAACAGTGGCCTATATTGTTTCTATGGGGATTGACATAGAGACACTGTTTTAGGGGTTTTACTAGATGGTATTGCTATATCGTATACAGCTATGGATTGAAATTACTTTTTCGTAGCAGGTTAGGAGAACTTACGTAGCAGGTTAGGAGAATTAGGATATGGTTAGGAAAAGGGTTAGGGTTAGCTAAAATGCTCTCCAAACCTGCTGAGAAAAGACACTTCCGTCAATAGCTGTACTCCTAGTTACAAACTGTTTTTCGCTGTTGAGTTTGATGTATATGTAAATATTTCCATTGTTATAAACGTGAATGTAACTGCAGTTAATGATGTACATAAACAGAATAATAAGTATGTCTATGTCTGCAGCTGGTCCTTCTTTCAGTGGTTATTTCAGCTCAGACCACTTCTGTTTTTCTGAGACTGAGCAGAGAGAGAAATAGATATGAGAGAAGGAGAGAGGAGAGGATAAGAGAGGAGAGAGTAGAGGAGAGTAGAGAAGATGAGAGGTGAGTACAGGAGAGAGCAGAGGAGAGAGAGGAGAGCAGAGTAACAGAGAGAAGAGTAAAACAGAGTAGAGGAGAGAGGAATGTAGAGGAGAGAGGAGGAGAGAGGAGAGTAGAGGAGAGAGGAGAGCAGAGGAGAGAGGAGAGCAGAGCAGAGGAGAGAGGAGAGCAGAGGAGAGAGGAGAGGAGAATAGTGGAGAGAGGAGAGTATAGGATAGAGGAGAGTCGAGCAGAGTAAAGGAGAGGGGAGAGTAGAGAGAGGAGAATAGAGGAGTGGAGAAAAGAGGAGGGTATCTGAGAGAGTAGAGGAGAGATGAGGGAGGAGAGCAGAGGAGAGAGGACAGTAGAGGAGAGAGCAGAAAGGAGAGGAGAGAGCAGAAAGGAGAGGAGAGAGGAGAGTAGAGAGGAGAGGAGAGAAGAGGAGAGCGAAGATTAGAGGAGAGAGTACATGAGAGTGGAGATTAGAGTAGAGTAGAGGAGTGTAGAGGTGAAAGCAGAGTAGAGGAGAGAGGAGATGAGAGTGGAGAGGAAAGAGGATAGGATGGGATAGGATAGCAAAAATGAAGAAAGAGGAGTGTAGAGCAGAGGAGTGGAGAGGATAGAGGAGAGAGGAGAGCTTGGCATATGAGAGGAGAGTACTGGAGAGAGTAGAGCAGAGTAGTGGAGAGTGGAGAGTAGAGGAGAGAGGCGAGGAGATGAGAGGAGACGAGAATAGAGGAGAGGAGAGGGTACAGCAGAGTAGAGGAGAGAGGGGAGAGGATTGAGGAGAGGAGAGGAGAGAGGATAGGAGAAAGGGGATGAGCGAGGAGAGCAGAGTAAAAGAGAGAGGAGAGTAGATCTGAGTACAGGAGAGAGGAGAGAGGAGAGCAAAGATTAGAGGAGAGGAGAGGGAAGAGGAGAGAGGAGAACAGAGCAGAGTAGAGGAAAGAAGAGGGGTGTAGAGGGGAGAGCAGAGTAGAGTAGAGTAGAGTAGAGTAGAGGAGAGGAGAGGAGAGGAGAGGAGAGGAGAGGAGAGGAGAGGAGAGGAGAGGAGAGGAGAGGAGAGGAGAGAAGAGAATAGGAGAGCAGAGTAGTCTAACCTGAAGAGCGAATATTAGAGGAGAGAGTAGTGGAGAGTGGAGAGGAGAGAGGAGAGGAGAGAATAAGGGGAGAGGAGAGAGTAGAGCAGAGCAGAGCGAAGAGGACGGAGGAGAGCAGAGAGGTGAGTATAGGAGAGAAGAGAGAGGAATGGAGAGCAGAGGAGAGGAGAAAGGAGAATAGAGGAGAGAGGAGAGGAGTGGAGAACACTTGGTCAAGGGGTATGAATACACTACTTGAGTTTAAAAATATATACAATTGAATTCCACTTTGAATAGCAGATGGTGGATTTGCAGCTTTACAGCAGCTTTTTTTCTGCAGGGGAGCCTGTTTAATATGGGGACAATAGTTTTAGTGAAATCCTGGTCCTCATCTGGTGGTCCTGTGTCCTCATCCAGGGCAGATAATAGTCTGGCTGGAATAGACTCATCATGGCTTCCCCTATGTGGGCGAGTGTGTAGTCAAACTCTGTGTGTGACTCTGGGAAGAACTACAGGTGGGACTACAGGAAAGACTACAAGTGGGACTACTGGTGGGACTACAGGTGGGACTACAGGTGGGACTACAGGTGGGACTACAGGTTTGACTCTAGGTGAGACTACATGTGGGACTACAGGTGGGACTACATGTTTGACTCTAGGTGAGACTACAGGTGGGACTACAGGTGGGACTACATGTTTGACTCTAGGTGGGACTACAGGTGGGACTACAGGTGGGACTACAGGTTTGACTCTAGGTGAGACTACATGTGGGACTACGGGTGGGACTACAGGTTTGAATCTAGGTGAGACTACAGGTGGATCTACAGGTGGGTCTACTGGTGGGACTACAGGTGGGACTACAGGTGGGAATACTGGTTAGACTGCAGGTGGGACTACAGGTGGGTCTACTAGTGGGACTACAAGTGGGACTACAGTTTAAACTACAGGTGGGACTACAGGTGGGACTACAGGTTGGACTACAGGTGGGAATACTGGTGGGACTACAGGTGGGACAACAGGTGGGACTACAGGTGGGACTACAGGTTTGACTCTAGGTGGGACTACAGGTGGGACTACAGGTGGGACTACAGGTGAGACGGACTACAGGTGGGACTACAGGTGAGACTACAGGTGGGACTACAGGTGGGTCTACTGGTGGGACTAAAGGTGAGACTACAGGTGGGACTACAGGTGGGACTACAGGTGGGACTACAGGTGGGACTACAGGTTTGACTCTAGGTGAGACTACATGTGGGACTACAGGTGGGACTACAGGTGAGACGACAGGTGGGACTACAGGTGGGACTACAGGTGAGACTACAGGTGGGACTACAGGTGGGACTACAGGTGGGACAACAGGTGGAGATACAGGTGATACTACAGGCAGGACAACAGGTGAGACGACGGATGGGACTATAGGTGAGACTACAGGTGGGACTACTGGTTAGACGACAGGTTAGACTACAGATGGGACTACAGGTTTGACTCTAGGTGAGACTACAGGTGGGACTACAGGTGGGACTACAGGTGACACTACAGGTGGGACTACTGGTTAGACTACAGGTTAGACTACAGATGGGACTACAGGTTTGACTCTAGGTGAGACTACAGGTGGGACTACAGGTGGGACTACAGGTGAGACGACAGGTGGGACTACAGGTGGGACTACAGGTGGGGATACAGGTGAGACTACAGGCAGGACTACAGGTGAGACGACAGGTGGGACTATAGGTGAGCCTACAGGTGGGACTACAGGTGAGACTACAGGTGTGACTACAGGTGAGACTACAGGTGGGACTACTGGTTAGAGTACAGGTTAGACTACAGGTGGGACTACTAGTTAGACTAAATGTTAGACTACAGGTGGGACTACAGTTGGGACTACAGGTGAGACTACAGGTGGGACTACAGGTTAGACTACAGATTAGACTACAGGTGGGACTACTGGTTAGAAGACAGGTTAGTCTACAGGTGGGACTACAGGTGGGACTACTGGTTAGACTACAGGTTAGACAACAGGTTAGACTACAGGTTGGACTACTGGTGGGACTACTGGTTAGACTACTTGCTAGACTACAGGTGGGACTACAGGTAAGACTACTGGTTAGACAACAGGTATGACTACAGGTGGGACTTCAGTTGGGACTACTCGTGGGACTACTGGTGGGACTACTGGTGGGACTTCAGGTGGGACTACAGGTAAGACTACTGGTTAGACAACAGGTATGACTACAGGTGGGACTTCAGGTGGGACTACTGGTGGGACTACAGGTAAGACTACAGGTGGGACTACAAGTGGGACTACAGGTGGGACTACAGGTATGACAAGAGGTGGGACTACTGGTTAGACTACAGGTGAGACTACAGGTGGGACTACAGGTAAGACTACAGGTGGGACTACAGGTGGGACTACAGGTATGACAACAGGTGGGACTACAGGTAAGACTACAGGTGTAACTACAGGTGGGACAACTGGTTAGACTACAGGTTAGACTGCAGGTGGGACGACAGTTGAGACTACAGGTGAGACTACAGGTGAGGCCACATGTGTGACTACAGGTGGGACTACTGGTTTGACTACAGGTTAGACTACAGGTGGGACTGCAGGTGGGACTACAGGTGAGACTACAGGTGAGACTACAGGTGAGACCACATGTGTGACTACAGGTGGGACTACTGGTTTGACTACAGGTTAGACTACAGGTGGGACTGCAGGTGGGACTACAGGTGAGACTACAGGTGGGACTACAGGTGAGACTACAGGTGAGACTACAGGTGGGACTAGTGTATAGATTACATTTGGGACTACTGGTTAGACTACTGGTTAGACTACAGGTGGACTACAGGTGGGACTACAGGAGGGACTACAGGTTTTACTACAGGTGGGACTACTCGTTAGACTACAGGTTAGACTACAGGTGGGACTACAGGTGGGACTACAGGTGAGACTACAGGTGAGACTACAGGTCAGACTACAGGTGAGACTACAGGTGGGACTACTGGTTAGACTACAGGTGGGACTACAGGTGGGACTACAAGTGAGACTACAGGTGAGACTACAGGTGGGACTACAAGTGAGACTACAGGTGAGACTACAGGTGGGACGACAGGTTCGGACTACAGGTGAGACTACAAGTGGGACTCTAGGTGGGACTACAGGTGGGACTACAGGTTAGACTACAGGTTGGACTACAGGTGGGACTACTCGTTAGACTACAGGTGGGACTCCAGGTTGGCCTACTGGTTAGACTACAGGTTAGACTACAGGTGGGACTACTGGTTAGACTCCAGGTTAGACTACAGGTTGGACTACAGGTGGGACTACAGGTGTGTGTAATGAATCTCGTCCTCCTCTTCTGAGGAGGAGTGGCGAGAAGGATCGGAGGACCAATGCGCAGCGTGTTAAGTGTTCATGATGAAAATGAACACTGAAATACAAAACAATAAATGAATGAACGAAAACCGAAACAGTCCTCTCTGGCGACACACACAAAGACAGAAAATAAACACCAACAACTCAAATGTGAAACCAGGCTACCTAAGAATGATTCTCAATCAGGGACAACGATTAACAGTACCCAAAGTAAACTGCCTATTTCTCAGGACCAGATGCTAGAATATGCATATAATTGACAGCTTTGGATAGAAAACACTCTGATGTTTCCAAAACTGCAAAGATATTGTCTGTAAGTGCAACAAAACTGATGTTACAGGCGAAACCCAGATAAAAATCCAATCAGGAAGTGCCGCATTTTTTGAGAAAGCCTCATGCCAATGACTCCTTATATGGCTGTGAATGAGCTACGAATGAGCTTACATTTTCTAAGTATTCCCCAAGGTGTCTACAGCACTGTGACGTCTTTTTACGCATTTCTGTTGAAGAATAGCTGTAAGGTTCCACATTTAGCAAGTGGTCACATGATGTCTCCCGCAGAAAATCTTGCATAAAATACTGAGGTAGCCATTTTTCCAATCGCTTCTTATGAGAAACCAATTGCCTCGACGGATATATAATCGAATATATATGTTAAAAACACCTTGAGGATTGATTCTAAACACCATTTGCCATGTTTCTATTGATATTATGGAGCTAATTTGGAAAAAAGTTTGGCGTTGTAGTGACTGCATTTTTCGGTCGTTTTCTCAGCCAAACCTGACAACAAACGGGAGCTATTTAGCCTAAAAAAAAAATGGAAAAAAGGAACATTTGCTATCGAACTGGGAGTCTCCTGAGTAAAAACATCCGAAGTTCTTCAAAGGAAAATTATTTAATTTCATTGCTTTTCTTATTTTTGTGAAAATGTTGCCTGCTGCCAGCAGAGCCTAGCCATAGCATTATGCCATGATAAACTTACACATATGCTTGTCTAGCATTGGCTGTAAAGCATATTTTAAAAATCTGAGATGACAGTGTGATTAACAAAAGGCTACGCTGTGTCTCAATATATTTCATTTGTGATTTTCTAAAAAAAAATTCTAGGAAGATTTATGTCCGCTGCGTTATGCTAATTCGTTTGAGGCTACGTTACGCTCCTGCATCCGGGATGGCTAGTATCAAGAATTAACAGAGCTTGAGAAAATCTGCAAAGAAGAGCAGGGCAGAATCCCAAATCCTGGGATGTGCAAAGCTGATACCGGCATACCCAAGATGACTCAAAGCTGATACCGGCATACCCAATATGACTCAAAGCTGATAACGGCAAACCCAAGAGGACTCAAAGCTGATACCGGCATACCCAAGAGGACTCAAAGCTGATACCGGCATACCAAGAGGACTCAAAGCTGATACCGGCATACCAAGATGACTCAAAGCTGATGCCGGCATACCCAAGATGGCTCAAAGCTGATGCCGGCATACCCAAGATGACTCAAAGCTGATACCATAATACCCAAGATGACTCAAAGCTGATACCGGCATACCCAAGATGACTCAAAGCTGATGCCGGCATACCCAAGATGACTCAAAGCTGATGCCGGCATACCCAAGATGACTCAAAGCTGATACCGGCATACCCAAGATGACTCAAAGCTGATGCTGGCATACCCAAGATGACTCAAAGCTGATGCCGGCATACCCAAGATGACTCAAAGCTGATACCATAATACCCAAGATGACTCAAAGCTGATTCCGGCATACCCAAGATGACTCAAAGCTGATACCGGCATACCCAAGATGACTCAAAGCTGATACCGGCAAACCCAAGAGGACTCAAAGCTGATACCGTTTTTAACTTTTCTGTTGTGGAGAATTGACTACAGCATTTCACTACAACCTCAGTAACATTTGCTAAATATGTGTATATGACTAATACAACTTGATTTGTTCCACAACACACTTCTCTCTTCCTATGTGAATTACTGCTTGTCTGGGTAACGCTGTCTTTTCTGCTAAGTAATGTGAGTTAACAAACACACTGCAACCTCTCTCTAGTCCAGTCAGATACCCAACTAAACCAGATCCTCCATCCTCTCTCTGGTCCAGTCAGATCCCCGACTAAACCAGATCCTACATCCTCTCTCTGGTCCAGTCAGATCCCCAACTAAACCAGATCCTCCATCCCCTCTCTGGTCCTGTCAGGTCCACCACTAAACCAGATCCTCCATCCCCTCTCTGGTCCTGTCAGATCCCAACTAAACCAGATTCTCCATCCCCTCTCTGGTCCAGTCAGATCCCCGACTAAACCAGCCCTCCATCCCCTCTCTGGTCCAGTCAGATCCCTGACTTAACCAAATCCTCCATCCCCTCTCTGGTCCTGTCAGGTCCCCCACTAAACCAGCCCTCCATCCCCTCTCTGGTCCAGTCAGATCCCCTACTAAACCAGATCCTCCATCCCCTCTCTGGTCCTGTCAGGTCACCACTAAACTAGACCCCATCCTCTCTCTGGTCCTGGCTGGTTCTCCGCCACTAAACTAGACCCCCACCCTCTCTCTGGTCCTGGCTGGTTCTCCTCCACTAAACTAGATCCCCATTCTCTCTCTGGTCCTGGCTGGTTTTCCTCCCCTAACCAGACCCCCATCCTCTTCCTGGTCCTTTCAGGTTCTCCACTTAACCAGATCTTCCCTGTAACTGTAGGAGTGGCTGTGGGAGCAGTTGTGTGTTGTCTTTATCGTATGCAGAAGGAGAACATGTACATACTGACATTCAGAATTTTTCTTTCACTTTAATGAAGTGTAATAATAACACAGTAATATACATGGACAGTTGTTCCATTGTATCAATAATTATGTAATTTTCAGAGAATCAACTGATAACAGCATAGTGAGGTTTTTTTCACCTTTAGACTTCTCCTTCACCCAAATCCAGACAGCAGATGTTCTGAAAGAGCTGCAAAACCTGGACCCGTACAAATCAGCTGGGCTAAACAATCTGGACCCTCTCTTTCTAAAACTATCCGCCGCCATTGTTGCAACCACTATTACCAGCTTGTTCAACCTCTTCGTATCGTCCGAGATCTCTAAAGATTGGAAAACTGCTGCGGTCATCCCCCTCTTCAAAGGGGGTGACACCCTAGACCCAATCTGTTACAGACCTATGTCCATCATGCCCTGCCTATCTAAAGTCTTCGAAAGCCAAGTTAATAAACAGATCACTGACCATTTCGAATCCCACCGTACCTTCTACACTGTGCAATCCTGCTTCCGAGCCGGTCACGGGTGCACCTCAGCCATGCTCAAGGTACTAAACGATATCATAACCGCCATCGATAAGACAGTACTGTGGAGCCGTCTTCATCGACCTGGCCAAGGCTTTCGACTCTGTCAATCGCCATATTCTTATCGGCAGACTCAAAAGTCTTGGTTTTTCTAATGACTGCCTCGCCTGGTTCACCAACAACTTTGCAGAAAGGGTTCAGTGTGTCAAATCGGAGGGCATGTTGTCTGGACCTCTGGCAGTCTCTTTGGGGGTACCACAGGGTTCAGCTCTCGGGTCGACTATTTTCTCTGTATATATCAATGATGTCGCTCTTGCTGCGAGCGATTCCCTGTCCACCTCTACGCCGCCGACACCATTCTATATACTTCCTTGGACACTGTGCTAACTAACCTCCAAACGAGCTTCAATGCCATACAACTCTCCTTCCTTGGCCTCCAACTGCTCTTAAATGCTAGTAAAACTAAATGCATGCTTATCAACCATTCAATGCCCGCACCAGCCCGCCCAACTAGAATCACCACCCTGGACGGTTCCGACCTAGAATATGTGGACAACTATAAATACCTAGGTGTCTGGCTAGACTGTACACTCTCCTTCCAGATTCATATTAAAAATCTCCAATCCAAAATCAAATCTAGAATCGGCTTTCTATTTCGAAACAAAGCCTCCTTCACTCACGCCGCCAAACTTACCCTAGTAAAACTGACTATCCTACCGATCCTCGACTTCAGCTTCCAATACTCTACTCAGACTCCATCCAGTTTGCTATCACAGTGCCATCCGTTTTGTTACCAAAGCCCCTTATACCACCCACCACTGCGACCTGTATGCTCTAGTCGGCTGGCCCTCGCAACATATTTGTCGCCAGACCCACTGTTCCAGGTAGTCTATAAGTCTAAGGTAGGTAAAACTCCGCCTTATCTCAGTTTACTGATCACGATAACAACACCCACCCGTAGCACGCACTCCAGCAGGTATATCTCACTGGTCATCCCCAAAGCCAACACCTCATTCCTTCCAGTTATCTGCTGCCAGTGACTGGAACGAATTGCAAAAATCGCTGAAGCTGGAGACTTATATTCCCTCACTAACTTTAAACATCAGCTGTCTGAGCAGCTAACCGATTGCTGCAGCTGTACATAGTCCATCTGTAAATAGCCCACCCAATCTACCTGCCTCATCCCTATATTGTTTTAATGTACTTTTCTGCTCCAGCATCTCTACTTGCACATCATCTGCTCATTTATCACTCCAGTGTTAATCTGCTAAATTGTAATTACTTTGCTACTATGGCCTATTTATTGCCTTACCACCTCATGCCATTTGCACACACTGTATATACAATGTATTTTTTCTATTGTGTTATTGACTGAACGGTTGTTTATTCCATGTGTAACTCTATTTGTGTCGCACTGTTTTACTTAACCTTGGCCAGGTCGCAGTTGTAAATGTGAACTTGTTCTCAACTAGCTAACCTGGTTTAATAAAGTTCAAATAAAAAATTGGGGTTTAATTCAGTAATTTACTGTCTTTGTCAGTAGGAGACAGTATAATTATCAAATGTCAGATAGTAGGTTGTCTCTTTCCTTATTAATTATATTTTCGTTTTGTTCCACTGAGAGGCAGCCGCCATAACAAAGCAGAATATTTATTCTAAAACTAAATGAAAAGCAACGATTGGGTTTCTATGTCTTGCCATGGCTGCACCGCAGCATTTACTCACAGGCACTAAACCACTGCTGGACAGCATAGGGGCTTTGACCTGCTTCGTTTCTGACCTGGGCCGGTGCACCCCTCCTTTGAAGACCTGGTGGCGACACCTGTTTAACTTGGTGTGGACACCTGTTTAACTTGGTGAGGACACCTATTTAACTTGGTGAGAACACCTGTTTAACTTGGTGAGGACACCTGTTTAACTTGGTGAGGACACCTGTTTAACTTGGTGTGGACACCTGTTTATCGTGGTGTGGACACCTGTTACCTTGGTGTGGACACCTGTTTAACTTGGTGTGGACACCTGTTTATCGTGGTGTGGACACCTGTTTAACTTGGTGAGGACACCTGTTTAACTTGGTGAGGACACCTGTTTAACTTGGTGTGGACACCTGTTTAACTTGGTGAGGAAACATGTTTAACTTGGTGAGGAAACCTGTTTAACTTGGTGAGGACACCTGTTTAACTTGGTGTGGACACCTGTTTAACTTGGTGTGGACACCTGTTTATCGTGGTGTGGACACCTGTTTAACTTGGTGAGGACACCTGTTTAACTTGGTGTGGACACCTGTTTAACTTGGTGAGGAAACATGTTTAACTTGGTGAGGAAACCTGTTTAACTTGGTGAGGACACCTGTTTAACTTGGTGTGGACACCTGTTTAACTTGGTGAGGACACCTGTTTAACTTGGTGAGGACACCTGTTTAACTTGGTGAGGACACCTGTTTAACTTGGTGAGGACACCTGTTTATCTTGGTGTGGACACCTGTTTAACTTGGTGTGGACACCTGTTTAACTTGGTGAGGACACCTGTTTTACTTGGTGTGGACACCTGTTTAACTTGGTGAGGAAACATGTTTATCTTGGTGTGGACACATGTTTAACTTGGTGAGGAAACATGTTTATCTTGGTGTGGACACCTGTTTAACTTGGTGTGGACACCTGTTTAACTTGGTGTGGACACCTGTTTAACTTGGTGTGGACACCTGTTTAGCATAGCGTGCTACAGACTCCAGATGCATGGATTACAGGCAGCACCACTACTGGCAAGAAACTCTGCTGCAGGTAAAGGTGATAAATGAAGTAGTCTGTAACATTATTTAGAAGGAAGGCTGTCGGCTAAAGTCATTTGGAATGTCAACGGGAAGAGCTGGTGGCGATGGTAAACTAGGCCTTCTACTGCTTCAAATTCTTTATTTTGTCATGGAAATTCTGAGTAGGCTTTCAGAAAAAGGACAGATAAATCTATATTTTCTGCTGACTAGAAGAAGGTTGTAAATTAAATAGGGACAATGCATTCATGCTTTACCTTACATTGTGGAAGGGTAGCCTGAAAAACACCTGTAACTGAAGATTTTGAAGTACTGTATTTTTATTAATTTATTTAAACATTTTCAGAAATGAATTTACATTTCAGAAGAAGCATTGTGCTCATTTAAGTCTGCTTAGGACACTAATTATTAATTAAACAAAACCAAGGAATTTATTTGTGCTGACTTCATTCCCAATGGACAGAAAAAAAATGAACATTATCATAAACATCAACCAAGGATTGCTGATATCTGAATCCCTAATGCATCCCCCCCTCCCCCCCAAAAAGTATTAAAATTATACACAAAATATATAGGAACACAACTATGAATTAATACATCTTCCACACTATGCACTAAAATAGATGATCCGCTTTAAAAACATTTATACTGTCCTCTGTTACTAACTCAATAAAGCTATAGACAGTTTGAAAGTCTTCGTCCAGAACAGGGAGAAGAGTGAGGAACAGGGGGTCATTCCTCCAGGACATGAATCTCAATACCAGAGGCTTCTTCTATACAGAGAACAAAACAACACATCAGACAACATGTCTCACCATTCATTCTATAGCAGATCATAAAGATGAACTAGTTAATAGGGGATTAGATGGACAAGATGACTACGTCAAAGGACTATTCATGACCTGATTCCATTTCAGTTCACACGTCTGAAGATCAGAATATAGGAATGTAATGTGTTGTTTGCTCCATGTGTTCTATGGATTGATGGAACCATTCATAATGTTTAGGTCTATACAGTCCTTTCAGATCTGTGAACTCTGATGTTGTGGGAGGAGTTAGGAACCTAAATGGAACTGGACCAATGCCTTTGACTCTCACCTGCTTGTGGGGGCAGAGCCTTGGGTGGGCGGATCCTCCTTGTGTGAATAGTGACTATGGCAGCCATGATGGTCAGTGTCACAAAGAGCATGATGTGACTGATGGGCAACTTAACAGCATTACTGGTACCTGGACAATGAGACAGACAGTGATTAAACACAGTCAATCATTTAGATTGATTTAAATGAAAGTAAAGTTTGTATCACACACTGGTCAATAGAGGATACTGAGGACCAATATCCATCAGCCAAACAACTCCACCTCTGTCTGAACACCAACAATCTAGCTGAGTGTTTTAATTTGTGTGTAATGGATTGGGATTGTTCACACTATCCACTAAATAATTGAAAGGTTATATAACACCTTAAACCTGGAGTATCGGTATTTGGCTTCACAGAGAAGCAGAAATTCACACAGGAAGAGAGATGTGTGAACGGCACAACAACCATGTTATAAAATGTCAAATCAAAGTTTATTCGTCACGTGTGCCGAATACAACAGGTGTAGACCTTACAGTGAAATGCAAACTTACAAGCTCTAACCAATAGTGCAAGAAAGGTTTTAGGTGAACAATAGGTAAGTAAAGAAATAAACAACAGTAAAAAGACAGGCTATATACAGTAGCGAGGCTATAAAAGTAGCGAGGCTACATACAGACACCGGTTAGTCAGGCTGGTTGAGGTAGTATGTGCATGTAAATATGGTTAAAGTGACTGCATGTATGATGAACAGAGAGTAGCAGCAGCATAAAAGAGGGGTTGGGGGTGGTGGCGGGACACAATGCAGATAGCCCGGTTAGCCAATGTGCGGGAGCACCGGTTGGTCGGCCCAATTGAGGTAGTATGTACATGAATGTATTGTTAAAGTGACTATGCAGGTTGCTTTTGTGTTCTTGGGCACAGGGAATATGGTGGTCTGCTTGAAACATGTTGGTATTACAGACTCAATCAGGGACATGTTGAAAATGTCAGTGAAGACACCTGCAGTTGGTCAGCACATGCCCGGAGCACACGTCCTGGTAATCCGTCTAGCCCCACAGCCTTAAGAATGTTGACCTGTTTAAAGGTCTTACTCACATCGCCTATGGAGAGCGTGATAACACAGTCGTCCGGAACAGCTGATGCTCTCATGCATGCCTCAATGTTGTTTGTCTCGAAGCGAGCATAGAAGTGATTTAGCTCGTCTGGTAGGCTTGTGTCACTCGGCAGCTCGCAGCTGTGCTTCCCTTTGTAGTCTGTAATAGTTTGCAAGCCCTGCCACATCCGACGAGCATCGGAGCCGGTGAGGTACGATTCAATCTTAGCCCTGTATTGATGCTTTGCCTGTTTGATGGTTGTTCGGAGGGCATAGCGGGATTTCTTATAAGCGTCCGGGTCAGAGTCCCGTTCCTTGACAGCGGCAGCTCTACCCTTTAGCTCAGTGCGAATGTTGCCTGTAATCCATGGCTTCTGGTTGGGGGATGTACGTACAGTCACTGTGGGTACGACGTCCTCGATGCACTTATTGATAAAGCCCGTGACTGATGTGTTGTACCCCTCAATGCCATCGGAAGAAACCCGGAACATGTTCCAGTCTGATAGCAAAACAGTCCTGTAGTTTAGCATCTGCTTCATCTGACCACTTTTTTTATAGACCGAGTCACTGGTGCTTCCTGCTTTCATTTTTGCTTGTAAGCAGGAACAGGAGGATAAGAGTTATGATCAAATTTACCATATGGAGGGCAAGGGAGAGCTTTGTATGCATCTCTGTGTGTGGAGTAAAGGTAATCTAGATTTTTTCTCCACTCTGGTTGCACATTTAACATGTTGATAGAAATTTGGTTGAACTGATTTAAGTTTCTCTGCATTGAAGTCTCCGGCAACTAGGAGCGCCGCCTCTGGGTGAGTGGTTTCCTGTTTGCTTATTAACTTATTCAGCTGACTGAGTGCGGTCTTAAAAAGCCACGAAAAGTATAGCTGAAAACTCTCTAGACAAGTAGTGTGGTATGCAATTTATCACAATATACTCTACTTCAGGCGAGCAAAATCTAGAGACTTCCTTAGATTTCGTGCACCAGCTGTTGTTTACAAATATGCACAGACCACCCCATTCTTCGTGTTGTTCTATCCTGCCGGTGCAGTGTGTATCCCGCTAGCTGAATATCCATGTCGTCATTCAGCCACGATTCCGTGAAACATAGGATATTACAGTTTTTGATGTCCCGTTGGTAGGATATTCGTGATCGTACCTTGTCTAATTTATTGTGCAATGACTGCACGTTGGCAAGTAGTATTCACGGTAACGACAGCTTTCCCAGCCGCTTTCTCCGGGTCCTGACCAGGCATCCGGCTCTTTGTTCTCTGTACCTGCGTCCCTTCCTCTTGCAAATAACTGGGATGTCGGCCCTGTGGGGTGTTTGGAGAATGTCTTGTGCGTCGTCTTTGTTGTAGAAAAAAATCTTTGTCTAATCCGAGGTGAGTGATCGCTGTCCTGATATCCAAAAGCTCTTTTTTTGCCGTAAGTTACGGTTGCAGAAACATTATGTACAAAATAAGTTACAAATAACGCAAATATCCCCCACATAATAGCACAATTGGTTGGGTGCCCATAAAACTGCTGCCATTTCTTCCGGCGCCATTTTAAATGAAAGTTTCATGTACAAATACATGCTTTGTGTATTGACCAATGTAGTACATCTGACTTTGGCCCCATGTTGTACTACTCATACTATCTACAATATAACTTAGAATGGAAAAAGTATTAAATACAATACCAGCAGAAGATGGGGAGGTGGCTGAAAAGGCTGGTCTTGCAGTAGAGGCTGTACTTCCTGGATAGTAGTGTAGTGGACAGACATATTTGTATAGTGTATATACAGTATATTATATACACATCACATGTAACTTGTAATTAGACTATGAAATTAGCGAGAGAGTCTCACCACAGCAGTTCGGGAACAAAAAAGAGAAAGAACAGTGAATCTTAGACCTTTTTATAAGCATCTGAGTTGTTTGGATTCAAAATCTGTGTTGGTGACCGATGTCATTAATGTAAAGTTAACCTCCAATCAGATATCAGACCTACAGGACGTAACTTCTGCTCCTCAGAGGTGAGACATTGTGGGTTGCTGAGATCAACACAGAGAATGCTGAATTCCTAAGACAACACAGAATGATTTCTTGCATTCAAGGGTCACTTTGGGGACTGGGTTGCCCTACAGCAGTGGAAAACAAACAAGGTGACCACTTGTCAATGGTGAACAAGGGTGACATCAAATCAAATTTTATTGGTCACATACACCTGGTTAGCAGATGTTAACACGAGTGTAGCGAAATGCTTATGCTTCTAGTTCTGACCATGCAGTAATATCTAAGAAGTAATATAACAATTTCACAACTACCTTACACACACAAGTGTAAAGGAATGAATAAGAATATGTACATATAAATATATGGATGAGCGATAGGCAAGATGCAGTAGATGGTATAGAGTACAGTAAATACATATGAGATGAGTAATGTAGGGTATGCAAACATTATTTAAAGTGGCTAGTGATACATTAATTACATACTATTTTTAATTATTAAAGTGGCTAGAGATTTGAGTCAGTATGTTGGCAGCAGCCACTCAATGTTAGTGATGGCTGTTTAACAGTCTGATGGTCTTGAGATAGAAGCTGTTTTTCAGTCTCTCTGTCACGAATTCTGCCGAAGTGGTTGCCTCTCCTTGTTCGGGCGATGCTCGGCGTTCGACGTCACCGGTCTTCTAGCCATCAGTCTTCTCACACACCTGTTTTCAATCCCATTCATTACCTGTTGTGTATTTAACCCTCTGTTTCCCCTCATGTCTTTGTCAGAGATTGTTTATCGTCAGGGTAGTGTTTTTTGTATAGGTGCGCGACGGGTCTTCGTACCCATATTTGTTTATATTAATTTTTCTATTTAGTGTTATGGAGCATGTTACTTGGACATTATTAAAATACTCCATTTTGCACACCGTTTGACTCTCCTGCGCCTGACTTCCCTGCCACTTATACACATAACTCAAATCAAAATCAAATTTTATTTGTCACATACACATGGTTAGCAGATGTTAATGCGAGTGTAGCGAAATGCTTGTGCTTCCAGTTTCGACAATGCAGTAATAACCAACAAGTAATCTAACTAACAATTCCAAAACTAATTTCTTATACACAGTGTAAGGGGATAAAGAATATGTACATAAAGATATGGATGAGTGATGGTGCAGAGCAGCATAGGCAAGATACAGTAGATGGTATCGAGTACAGTATATACATATGAGATGAGTATGTAAACAAAGTGGCATAGTTAAAGTGGCTAGTGATACATGTATTACATAAGGATGCAGTAGATGATAGAGTACAGTATATATGTATACATATGAGATGAATAATGTAGGGTATGCAAACATTATATTAGGTAGCATTGTTTAAAGTGGCTAGTGATATATTTTACATCCTTTCCCATCAATTCCCATTATTGAAGTGGCTGGAGTTGAGTCAGTGTGTTGGCAGCAGCCACTCAATGTTAGTGGTTGCTGTTTAACAGTCTGATGGCCTTGAGATAGAAGCTGTTTTTCAGTCTCTCGGTCCCAGCTTTGATGCACCTGTACTGACCTCGCCTTCTGGATGATAGCGGGGTGAACAGGCAGTGGCTCGGGTGGGTGTTGTCCTTGATGATCTTTGTGGCCTTCCTGTAACATCGGATGGTGTAGGTGTCCTGGAGGTCAGGTAGTTTGCCCCCGGTGATACGATGTGCAGACCTCACTACCCTCTGGAGAGCCTTACGGTTGTGGGCGGAGCAGTTGCCGTACCAGGCGGTGATACAGCCCGCCAGGATGCTCTCGATTGTGCATCTGTAGAAGTTTGTGAGTGCTTTTGGTGACAAGCTGAATTTCTTTAGCCTCCAGAGGTTGAAGAGGCGCTGCTGCGCCTTCTTCACGATGCTGTCTGTGTGAGTGGACCAATTCAGTTTGTCTGTGATGTGTATGCCGAGGAACTTAAAACTTACTACCCTCTCCACTACTGTTCCATCGATGTGGATAGGGGGGTGTTCCCTCTGCTGTTTCCTGAAGTCCACAATCATCTCCTTAGTTTTGTTGACGTTGAGTGTGAGGTTATTGTCCTGACACCACACTCCGAGGGCCCTCAGCTCCTCCGTGTAGGCCGTCTCGTCGTTGTTCGTAATCAAGCCTAACACTGTTGTGTCGTCCGCAAACTTGATGATTGAGTTGGAGGCGTGCGTTGCTGCGCAGTCGTGGGTGAACAGGGAGTACAGGAGAGGGCTCAGAACGCACCCTTGTGGGACCCCAGTGTTGAGGATCAGCGGGGTGATGTTGTTGCCTACCCTCACCACCTGGGGGCGGCCCGTCAGGAAGTCCAGTACCCAGTTGCACAGGGCGGGGATAAGACCCAGGGTCTCGAGCTTGATGACGAGCTTGGAGGGTACTATGGTGTTAAATGCCGAGCTGTAGTCGATGAACAGCATTCTCACATAGGTATTCCTCTTGTCCAGATGGGTTAGGGCAGTGTGCAGTGTGGTTGAGATTGCGTCGTCTGTGGACCTATTTGGGCGGTAAGCAAATTGGAGTGGGTCTAGGGTGTCAGGTAGGGTGGAGGTGATATGGTCCTTGACTAGTCTCTCAAAGCACTTCATGATGATGGAAGTGAGTGCTACGGGGTGGAGGTCGTTTAGCTCAGTTACCTTAGCTTTCTTGGGAACAGGAACAATGGTGGACCTCTTGAAGCATGTGGGAACAGCAGACTGGTATAGGGATTGATTGAATATGTCCGTAAACCCACCAGCCAGCTGGTCTGCGCATGCTCTGTGGGCGCAGCTGGGGATGCCGTCTGGGCCTGCAGCCTTGCGAGGGTTAACACGTTTAAATGATTTACTCACCTCGGCTGCAGTGAAGGAGAGACTGCATGTTTCCGTTGCAGGCCGTGTCAGTGGCACTGTATTTTCCTCAAAGCGGGCAAAAAAGTTATTTAGTCTGCCTGGGAGCAAGACATCCTGGTCCGTGACTGAGCTGGATTTATTCTTATAGTCCATGATTGACTGTAGACCCTGCCACATACCTCTTGTGTCTGAGCCGTTGAATTGAGATTCTACTTTGTCTCTATACTGACGCTTAGCTTGTTTGATAGCCTTACGGAGGGAATAGCTGCACTGTTTGTATTCAGTCATATTACCAGTCACCTTGCCCTGATTAAAAGCAGAGGTTCGCGCTTTCAGTTTCACGCGAATGCTGCCATCAAACCACGGTTTCTGGTTAGGGAATGTTTTAATCGTTGCTATGGGAATGACATCTTCAACGCACGTTCTAATGAACTCGCACACCGAATCAGCGTATTCGTCAATGTTGTTGCCTGACGCAATACGAAACATGTCCCAGTCCACGTGATGGAAGCAGTCTTGGAGTGTGGAATCAGCTTGGTCGGACCAGCGTTGGACAGACCTCAGCGTGGGAGCTTCTTGTTTCAGTTTCTGTCTGTAGGCAGGGATCAGCAAAATGGAGTCGTGGTCAGCTTTTCCGAAAGGGGGGCGGGGCAGAGCCTTATATGCGTTGCAGAAGTTAGAATAACAGTGATCCAAGGTTTTGCCAGCCATGGTGGCGCAATCGATATGCTGATACATTTTAGGGAGTCTTGTTTTCAGATTAGCCTTGTTAAAATCCCCAGCTACAATGAATGCAGCCTCAGGATGTATGGATTCCAGTTTGCAAAGAGTCAAATAAAGTTCGTTCAGAGCCATCGATGTGTCTGCTTGGGGGGGAATATATACGGCTGTGATTATAATCGAAGAGAATTCTCTTGGTAGATAATGCGGTCTGCATTTGATTGTGAGGAATTCTAAATCAGGTGAACAGAAGGATTTGAGTTCCTGTATGTTTCTGTGATCACACCACGTCTCGTTAGCCATAAGGCATACGCCCCTGCCCCTCTTCTTACCAGAAAGGTGTTTGTTTCTGTCGGCGCGATGCGTGGAGAAACCCGCTGGCTGCACCGCCACTGAGAGCGTCTCTCCAGTGAGCCATGTTTCCGTGAAGCAAAGAACGTTACAGTCTCTGATGTCCCTCTGGAATGCTACCCTTGCTCTGATTTCATCAACCTTGTTGTCAAGAGACTGGACATTGGCGAGAAGAATGTTAGGAAGTGGGGCACGATGTGCCCGTCTACGTAGCCTGACCAGAAGACCGCCTTGTTTCCCTCTTTTACGAAGTCGTTTTTTTGGGTCGCCGGCTGGGATCCATTCCGTTGTCCTGGTTGAAAGGCAGAACACAGGATCCGCTTTGCGAAAGTCATATTCTTGGTCGTACTGATGGTGAGTTGACGCTGATCTTATATTCAGTAGTTCTTCTCGACTGTATGTAATGAAACCTAAGATGACCTGGGGTACTAATGTAAGAAATAACAACAAAAAAACTGCATAGTTTCCTAGGAACGCGAAGCGAGGCGGCCATCTCTGTCGGCGCCGGACACTATGTCGGCGCCGGACACTATGTCTGACACTCTCGGTCCCAGCTTTAATGCACCTGTACTGACCTCGCCTTCTGAATGAAAGCGGGGTGAACAGGCAGCGGCTCGGGTGGTTGTTTTTCTTGATGATCTTTTTGCCTTCCTTTGACATTGGTTGATTTAGGTGTCTTGGAGGGCAGGTAGTTTGCCTACAGTGATGCGTTGTGCAGACCTCACTAACCTCTGGAGAGCCCTGCGGCTGTGGGTAAGAGCTGTTACCATACCAGGCGGTGATACAACCCGACAGGATGCTCTTGATTTTGCATCTGTAAAGGTTTGAGTGTTTTTGGTGACAAGCCAAATTTCTTCAGCCTCCTGAGGTTGAGGCGCTGTTGCGCTTTCTTCACCATGCTGTCTGTGTGGGTGGACCATTTCATTTTGTGTACGCCGAGGAACTTAAAACATTCCACCTTCTCCACTACTGTCTCGTCAATGTGGATGGGGGGGTGCTCCCTCATGAAGTCCACGATCATCTCCTTTGTTTAGTTGAGCGTGAGGTTGTTTTCCTGACACCACACTCCGAGAGCCCTCTCCTCCTCCCTGTAGGCTGTCTCGTCATTGTTGGTAATCAAGCCTACCACTGTAATATTGTCTGCAAACTTGATGATTGATTTGGAGTCTTGCATGGCCACGCAGTCATGGGGGAACAGGGAGTACAGGAGAGGGCCGACGATGCACCCTTGTGGGGCCCCAGTGTTGAGGATCAGCGGGGTGGAGACGTTGTTTCCTAACCTCCCCAACTGGGGGCGGCCCGTCAGAAAGTACAGGACCCAGTTGCACAGGGCGGGGTCAAGACCCAGGGTCTCGAGCTTAATGACGAGTTTGGCAGGTACTATTGTGTTAAATCCTGAGCTGTAGCCGATAAACAGCATTCTCACATAGGTATTCCTCTTGGGCAGTGTGCAGTGTGATTGCGTCGTCTGTGAACCTATTGGGGCGGTAAGCAAATTGGAGTGGGTCTAGGTTCTCAGGTAGGGTGGAGGTGATATGGTCCTTGACTAGTCTCTCAAAGCACTTCATGAAGACGGAAGTGAGTGCTACGGGGTGATAGTCGTTTAGCTCAGTAGCCTTAGCTTTCTTGGGAACAGGAAAAATGCCCTCTTGAAGCATGTGGGAACAGCAGACTGGGACAGGGATTGATTGAATATGTCCGTAAACACACCAGCCAGCTGGTCTGCGTATGCTCTGAGGACGCGGCTAGGGATGCCGTCTGGGCCGGCAGCATTGCGAGGGTTAACACGTTTAAATGTTTTACTCACGTTGGCTGCGTGAGGATTGTCCGCAGGTTTTGGTAGCGAGCCGTGTCGGTGGCACTGTATTGTCCTCAAAGCGAGCAAAGAAGTTGTTTAGTTTGTCTGGGAGCAAGACATCGGGGTCCACGACAGGGCTGGTTTTCTTTTTGTAGTCCGTGATTGACTGTAGACCCTGCCACAATCCTCTCGTGTCTGAGTCGTTGAATTGCGACTCTGCTTTGTCTCTATACTGACTCTTAGCTTGTTTGATTGTTTCCTGTCGCCTTGCCCTGATTAAAAGCAGTGGTTTGAGATTTCAGTTTTGCACGAATGCTGCCATAA
Organism: Oncorhynchus masou masou; assembly: GCF_036934945.1. NCBI lineage: Eukaryota > Metazoa > Chordata > Actinopteri > Salmoniformes > Salmonidae > Oncorhynchus > Oncorhynchus masou. The sequence continues at coordinate 31,494,197 of NC_088227.1, forward strand.
ATCCACGGTTTCTGTTTTGGGACGGTTTTAATAGCCGCTGTTGGTACAACATCACCGATGCACTTGCTAATAATCTCACTCACCGAATCAGCGTATACATCAATGTTGTTGTTAGACGCTCTCCGGAACATATCCCAGTCCACGTGATCGAAGCATTCTTGAAGCGTGGAATCTTATTGGTCGGACCAGCATTGAACAGACCTGTGCACGGGCGTTTCCTGTTTTAGTTTCTGTCTATAGGCTGGGAGCAACAAAATTAACTGTGATTATAATCAAAGAGAATTCTCTTGGTAGTTAATGCGGTCAGCATTTGATTGTAAGGAATTCTAGGTCAGGTGAACAAAAGGACTTAGGTTCCTGTATGTTGTTATGATCACACCACGACTCGTTAATCATAAGTCATACACCCCCGCCATTCTTCTTACCAGAGAGATGTTTGTTTCTGTCGGCGTGATGCATGAAGAAACCAGGCGGCTGTACCGACTCTGATAACGTATCGCGAGTGGGCCATGTTTCCTGGAAACAGAGAATGTTGCAATCTGTGATATCTCTCTGGAAGGCAACCCTTGCTCGGATTTCGTCTACCTTGTTGTCAGGAGACTGGACGTTGGCGTGTAGTATACTCGGGAGCGGTGGGCGTTGTGTCCGTTTTACGGAGCCTGGTCGTAATATTGGTATGTTGACGTTGCTCTTATATCCAATAGTTCCTCCAGGTTGTATGTAATGAGATTGAGATGGCCGCCTCGCGTCGCGTTCTTAGGAAACATCACAGTACAGAATGGATCCACATCTACTGACTCTGTGTTGGCTGTAGAGTTTTCTCTACGCAATCTGTTAAATCTTTCTCTACTCCAATCTCTAGAGCACTAGACATGAAGTTCTTCCTATGAACATGTTTGGGCTTGTTTTTAAATGACCAGTCTAACACTAAATTGGTGGTTGTCTTGACAGTTTTTTTAGAGAAGTTACATCAGAACTGTCTGAAAAACATCAAATGTATCTTTCTCGACCCAGTCTCAAACCCTGACACAGCATGGGACAACACAATACCCAGTTCTATGTATCCAGAGGACAGATTAAACATCTTACTATATCTGCACACATCATACAGATGGGAGTATTTTACCTGGGAGAGTAGAGATGACATCATCACTATCAGTGGTCTTTTCAGCCATATCTAATTCAGTAGGAGATGACCATCCTCTTTTAGTTCATTTAAAGAACCCATCATCATCACCATCATCATCATCAGACACAGCAGTAGATTTCAAATCAAATTCATCATATATCACTAATCACTAATACCAGGAAAATGAATCAGGTTTGATATTCAACTTTAAAATCATCAGATCTTCTTATTCAGATTATAGGAGCATTTGCATAGGCTTCAGATCTATCACTGGTGTGGTAGAGGAGACTGAGAAAGAGAAAAGGGTATCCAGTACTTGTTGGCATCTGATTATTAACACCACACTTATACACAGTAACATTTCAACTCTGATTTAAACAGTAATACTCACTAGTTAGAACAGACAGATGAACAGGAGCATCACCTCCATGTTGTGGTCCTGTCTCTGTAAGGAACTGTCGACAGATGTAGAGTCCAACATCCTCAGCTCTGACATCACTAACATGTAGAGAACAGTAGGACCCTAAACTCAGTCTCTCTGCTCTCTCTGTCTGGTCAACTTTGATCTCCCCCAATGTGACCTCTTGAATAGTACGAGTAGATAGAGCTCTGTTATAGATCCATGTAGTTGAGGAACAGTTTGGATAAACCACATTGTTACACGGCAGACTGACATCATCTCCCACTCTGGAGAACATAGAGAGAGTTTCTCCACTGACACCTGGAAGGAGCATGACATCAGATAATTATTAACTGGTAATACAGATGACATTATATTTCATAGGTTTTCTTATTGATATTATTCAGTGTGAATAATAGTGTAATATACTGTCTATTATACAATAGTGAAGATAAGAGTAAACAGATACACAACAGAAATATCAGCATAATATTAGTAAAATGTAAACTGAACTAGTTTGGCCGTGTGAAATAAATGTGTTCTATGATCTCTAATGACATATTCTTACTCTCTCTCCTCTGTCTTACCTGTTAGCAGATACAAAACGGTCACAAGCAATCCCAAAAATGATTGAGGAACATCAGCCATGATCTTCTCTCTCTATCTCTCTCTCTCTCTCTCTCTCTCTGTCTCTCTCTGTCTCTCTCTGCCTCTCTGTCTGTGTGTGTGTGTGTGTGTGTGTTTCTCTGTCTCTATCCTCTGTCAGAGTGTCTCAGCACTATGAGTTTCACACTCAGCAGCATCTCTATTCACCACTATAGCATCACTTCCTCAACGTGGTCATGTTTTTTCTCTAGTTTCTGACACAATTGAGTTCAGTTATATGCCCATTCATCAGATGGACACACTCCCTCTCCCAGACCCCCACATGCATGTGTGTTTGAGCACACACACACCTCACTCCCCTTCTTGGCCTCCATGGCAACCCCCACAGGAACCTTTCCCCAAAATAATCTATCCCCCAAGGGAACCACACCTGTTGGCATTCTCACAAACAATCACACCATTGTTTAAATAATATATAGAACTTTTCTCGCAGCTCTGGTATATAAAGCTTTTTTGAGGACTTGCTCACGATTCATCTGTGGCAGCACAATGACCAAATGATATACTGTATGTGAGGCTCTTGATCATATCTTTGAACATGACACTGGTGAGGAGGAGAGTCCTTGTTCAACTTTGACACAAAGTGGTCTGTGATGAATAGCACAATATGTTTCATCTGAGTATTTGTTCAAGTCAAAATAATCCATACGTTGTGCTTTTTTTTACTCAAAAACTAGTTGTATGAGCTGAGGTCAATGAGGCCTACAGGCCATAAATAGCAAATAAAAGTCAAAAACTTGTAATATTCACAAGAACTTAAGTTGATAAAAAGATCCAACACAATGTTAGGTGATGTCATGCCCTGGTCGAAATATATTATGTTTATCTTCATTTATTTGGTCAGGCCAGGGTGTGACATGGGTTATTGTGGTGTGTTTTTGTCTTGGGGTTTTGTGGGGTGTCTAGCATAGTCTATGGCTGCCTGAGGCGGTTCTCAATCAGAGTCAGGTGATTATCGTTGTCTCTGATTGGGAACCATATTTAGGTAGCCATATTCTTTGAGTGTTTCGTGGGTGATTGTTCCTGTCTCTGTGTTTGTAGTCACCAGATAGGCTGTGTAGGTTTTCACGTTCCGTCTGTTGTTTTGTATAGTATGTTATTTCATGTATAGTTCATTCTTCATTAAAAACATGAGTAACCACCACGCTGCATTTTGGTCCGTTTCTCCTTCTACAGACGAACGCCGTTACAGAATCACCCACCACAACAGGACCAAGCGGCGTGGTAACAGGCAACACCCGCAGCAGGAGCAGCGTAACAAGTCTTTCTGGACTTGGGAGGAAATCCTCGACGGGAGAGGACCCTGGGCTAAACCAGGGGAGTGTAGCCGCCCCAAGGTGCAGCAGGAGAAGGAATGGACATGGGAGGACGAATTGTTCGGAGAAGGACCCTGGGATCAGCCTGGAGAATATCGTCGCCCCAAAGAAGAACTGGAGGCGGCGAGAGCTGAGAGTCGCTGGTATGAGGAGGCAGCGCGGCGACGCGGATGGAAGCCCGAGAGTCAGACCCAAATATTTATTGGGGGGGGGGCTCAGGGAGAGTGTGGCAGAGTCAGGGTTCAGACGTGAGCCAACTCCCCCTGTTTATCGTGAGGAGCCAAGGAGGAGACCAGAACCAGAGCCGGTGTTGGAGGTGAGTGAAGCAGAGACTGTGAAGGAGTTAATGGGGAAATTGGAGGAGAGAGTAATGATGGAGTTGCTGTGTTGGTGCTTTAAGCATGATATTCGCCAGACGGAGCGTGTCGGGGATTTGATGGCACCTGGGTCAGCGCTCCATACTCATCCTGAGGTGCGTGTCGGCTGGTCGGCTGGTGAAGATGGTGCCAGCCTCACGCACCAGGCCTCCTGTGCACCTCCCTAGCCTTGCACGTCCTGTGCCAGCACTGCTCTCAAGATCTCCAGTACGCCTTCACGGTCTAGCCCATCCTGTGCCACCTCCACACACCAGTCCTCCGGTGGCAGCTCCCTGCACCAGGCTTCCTGTGCGTGTCCTCGGCCCAGTACCACCAGTGCCAGCACCACGCATCAGACCTACAGTGCGCCTCGCCTCTCCAGCGCTGCCGGAGCCTTCCTCCTCTCCTGCGCTGCCGTAGTCTCCCGCCTGTTCAGAGAGCTGGCTTGCCGGGACACTACGCTTAGCCTGGATGAACTGATAGACTTGATCCGGTTAGACCATCTGCTAGCTGCTCGCGGACGTTCTGAAAGGGTCCTGTTAGTTCCACCTCCTGACCCTCCCGCTCCTATCCCGATGGAGCTAGGAGGGGCCGCATCGAGGGAGATCGGAGGAGGAGGCTTCTCTTGTACCAGTTGTGGCCGGAGAAGGTACACTTCAGGTCGGTGCTGGAGGAGTTCCTCTGGGAGTCGAGAGGGCAGGCAGAACACTCCTCGGTTATCCCAGGTGAGTCAGCACCACACTCTCCCAGAGTTTCCTGTTGGTCACATGTTTTTATTAATTTGTTTCCTTAAATTTTTTCCCTCTCTCCAGCATAAGGCACTAGTCGATTCAGGCGCAGCTGGGAACTTTATAGATTGCGGACTCGCTCAGAGTTTGAGGATTCCGTTAGTAAAAGTAGACCCCCTTTTTCCCGTGTACTATTTAGATAGATAGTCGACCATTAGGGTCAGGGCTGGTCAGGGAGGCCACAATTCCTTTGGAGATGATTACGCAGGGGAATCATAAGGAGCAGATTAGTCTGTTCCTTATCGATTCACCTGCGTTTCCGGTGGTGCTGGGGATTCCCTGGCTGGCTATTCACAATCCGACGATTTTGTGGAAACAGGGAACTCTCCTGGGGTGGTCTGATGAGTGTTCAGGCAGGTGTGTAGGAGTTTCCATCGGTGCGACAACGGTGGAGAGTCCAGACCAGGTTTCCACCGTGCGCATTCCCGCTGAGTATGCCGATTTGGCTATCGCTTTCAGTAAAAAGAAAGCGACCCAATTACCAACCCATCGACAGGGTTGTTGCGTGATAAACCTCCAAGTAAACGCTGCACTCCCCAGGAGTCATGTGTATCCTTTATCCCAGGGGGAGACGTTGGCTATGGAGACATATGTCACGGAAGCTCTGGGACAGGTATACATTCGGCCCTCCATGTCACCCGTCTCCTCGAGTTTCTTTTTTGTGAAGAAAAAGGATGGTGGTTTGCGTCCGTGTATTGATTATCAAGGTCTCAATTCCATCACGGTGGGTTTTAGTTACCCGCTACCTCTCATCGCTACGGCAGTGGAATCATTTCACGGAGCGCAGTTCTTCACGAAACTGGATCTCAGGAGTGCGTATAATCTGGTGCGTATTCGGGAGGGAGATGAGTGGAAAACCGCGTTTAGTACCACATCTGGCCGTTATGAGTACCTCGTCATGCCGTACGGGTTAAAGAATGCTCCAGCTATCTTTCAATCCTTCGTTGACGAGATTCTCAGAGACCTGCACGGACAGGGTGTGGTGGTGTATATTGATGATATTTTGATCTACTCCGCTACACGCACCGCGCATGTGTCTCTGGTGCGCAAGGTTCTTGGGCGACTGTTGGAGCATGACCTGTACGTGGAGGCTGAGAAATGTGAGTTTTCCAAACGATCCGTTTCCTTCCTGGGTTATCGCATTTCCAGCTCGGGGGTGGTAATGGAGGGTGACCGCGTAAAGGCCGTGCGTAATTGGCCGACTCTGACCACGGTAAAGGAGGTGCAGCGGTTCTTAGGGTTTGCCAATTACTACCGGAGGTTTATCCGGGGTTTTGGTCAGGTAGCAGCTCCTATTACCTCACTGCTGAAGGGGGAGCCGGTGCGTCTGCAGTGGTCAGCAGAGGCGGACGGAGCTTTCCGTAGGTTGAAGGCGCTGTTCACTGAGGCGCCGGTGTTGGCGCATCCGGACCCTTCTTTGGCGTTCATAGTAGAGGTGGGCGCATCCGAGGCTGGGGTTGGAGCAGTGCTCTCACAGCGCTCGGGTACGCCACCGAAGCTCCGCCCCTGTGCTTTTTTTCCGAAGAAGCTCGGGCCAGCGGTGCGGAATTATGATGTGGGGGACAGGGAGTTGCTGGCTATGGTTAAGGCTCTGAAGGTATGGAGACACTGGCTTGAGGGGGCTAAGCACCCTTTCCTCATCTGGACTGACCACCGTAACCTGGAGTACATCCGATCAGCTAGGAGACTGAATCCTCGTCAGGCAAGGTGGGCCATGTATTTCACCAGATTTCGTTTTACAATCTCGTATCGACCAGGTTCCCTCAACAATAAGGCCGACGCGCTGTCCCGCCTCTATGACACTGAGGACCGGTCCATCGATCCTACTCCCATCATTCCGGCGGCTAAGCTGGTAGCACCGGTAGTATGGGAGGTGGACGCGGACATCGAGCGGACACTAAGGGAGGAACCTGCGCCTCCACAGTGTCCGGAGGGTCGTAGGTACGTGCCGCTCGCTGTTCGTGATCAATTGATTCGATGGGCTGATAGTCTACCCTCGGCGGGTCACCCGGGTATTTTGAGGACAGTGCGAAGTCTTAGGGGGAAGTACTGGTGGCCCACCTTGTTGAGGGATGTTCGATTCTATGTCTCCTCCTGTTCGGTGTGAGCCCAGAGTAAGGCTCCTAGGCACCTGCCATGAGGGAAGTTAAAACCCCTCCCCGTTCCACAACGGCCGTGGACCCATCTATCGGTAGATTTTTTTACCGACCTTCCCCCCTCTCAGGGGAACACTACCATCCTGGTCGTTGTGGATCGGTTCTCTAAGTCCTGCCATCTTATCCCGTTGCCCGGTCTCCCTACGGCCCTGCAGACTGCGGAGGCTCTTTTCAACCATGTCTTCCGGCACTACGGGGTGCCCGAGGATATTGTTTTTGATCGGGGTCCCCAGTTTACCTCCCGTGTGTGGAAGGCATTTATGGAACGTCTGGGGGTCTCGGTCAGCCTGACCTCAGGGTATCACCCGGAGAGTAATGGGCAAGTGGAGAGAGTTAACCAGGAGGTGGGTAGGTTTCTGCGGTCGTATTGCCGGGACCGGCCAGGGGAGTGGGCGAGATACATCCCCTGGGCAGAAATGGCCCAAAACTCACTAAGCCACTCCTCTACTAACATGTCACCATTTGAGTGTGTGTTAGGGTACCAGCCGGTCCTGGCACCATGGCATCAGAGCCAGACTGAGGCTCCTGCGGTGGAGGAGTGGGTGCAGCGCTCTAAGGAGACCTGGAGGGCCGTCCAGGAGTCATTACGCCAGGCAAGTGAACGGCAGAAGAAGAGCGCTGACCGTCACCGCAGTGAGGCCCCCGTGTTTGCACCGGGGGACAGGGTCTGGCTCTCGACCCGAAACCAGCCCCTCCGCTTGCCCTGCCGGAAGCTGGGTCCGCAGTGTGTAGGGCCATTTAAAGTCCTGAGGAGAATAAACGAGGTTTGTTATCGATTATTACTTCCTTCGTATTATCGCATTAACCCCTCGTTTCATGTGTCTCTCCTCAGGCCGGTGGTAGCTGGTCCCATGCAGGAAGGTGAGGTTCTGGAGGTCCCTCCGCCCCTTCTGGACATCGAGGGGTCCCCGGCGTACACGATACGAGCTATTCTGGACTCAAGACGCTGGGTGAGGGGCCTGCAGTACCTCGTTGACTGGGAGGGATACGGTCCGGAGGAGAGGTGCTGGGTGAGGTGGTGGGGGATATTCTGGATCCATCCATGTTGAGAGAGTTCCATCGCCTCTATCCAGATCGCCCTGCGCCTCGGCCCCCGGGTCGTCCCCGAGGCCGGCGTCGGCGCGCTGTTGGAGCTGCGCGTCAGGGGGGGGGGGGGTACTGTATATTGAATATTACTGAATATTACCGATGTTGGCTCCCCTTCTGGTTCAGGTGGCGCTCGATGGTCGTCGTCGTCGCCGTTCTACTAGCTGCCACCGATCCTTTGTTCTGTGTTCGTTTGTTTTTGTCTATTGGTTTCACCTGTTCCTTGTTTGGTTGTTAGGGTGGGGTTATTTAAGTTTGTTTAGCCCGCTTCTGTTTGTGCAGGCTTGTTCTACTGTAATTGTGAGAGGTGTTAGTATTTGTGTTGGGTTTTTTCGCTGTCCTAGTATTTTACCAAAAGGGTACTATTTGTTTTATAGTTACGCCTGTGTTTGGTAAATACTATTTTGATCTTTTGATTTTGGACATTAAAGCGTGTTTTTTCCCGCATCCTTTGCTCTCTGCGCCTGACTCCACACACACTCACTCATTGAGCGTTACAGCATGGCCTTATTTCTATTACAGCATATTGGATGTCTGTCATTAATATTCCATTCCACCAGCTCAGTGTAACATCGAAGAGTTTAGACTAGTACATGATACTAGAATTGTTCCTATACCCAGGTGCATAGGTCAAGTTAAACATAATTAGACAGTGCACATTCAATACCTTCTTTCACACTATTGCCTGCATCTAGCTGATCTAGGGTGTAGTCATTACTCCAACAGTTGCTAATTGAGGTATCTTAATTGCCGTATCGTTCCATTTGCTTCCGTTTAAGAAACGTTTTTACAGAATCAGCGGAATGAATACACCCCTGATCATACGCAAACAGTTCACTTTCACAGCAGCGCCATACAAGCAGCACGATCACTTTGCTTGTTAATTCCTTCTCGCATCTATACACTCTCATCGTTTCCCTTTGCTTGTGGGATCCAGTGCAACAACACATCAGCTGTCTGTGACCAGGCGACATAACCTTTCCAAGCCAAACCTTCATATCATAACCGCTACACACAACCTACATCATTGTCCCCATATTAGCTAAGGTCAGTCAATATAGTTATTAGAACTAATGCGTTAATAAACCCTTTACAATAATGCAGTAGAGTGTACAGTTAGCAAGCTGGCCCCGGTGGCAATAGATTAATAAAATCAGAAGCTTACCTTGACTTGGAAAAGTTCCTGTGTTGGACAGCCATAGCCAGTTAGCTAACATAGCATCCCTCTTTCTTTGTGCAAGGTGTTCTCTCTCTCTCTCTCTGGACTAAGACTCCTTCATTTTTTAAGAAATTAATTTGTTCAAAACTGTTGTTTCTCTCTCCTTGAGTCACCTACTCCACCTTATATGTGAGCTATTTGTAGATTATGCTCTCGATACTAGATGAATTCACCGATCCTTTGATTGGGTGTCAGTTCATGTTGCAAGAGCTCTGATATGTTGGCGGATGTTCTCCTGAAGTTATCATAATTATTGTGTAAGTTTACATATTCTGTGTACATTCAGCTTTTATCTAAATAGTTTACAGGACGGAAATAAGTCAAGTGACATAGTCAACACGTCAACATGACATATCAGTGTAATCAAGTCTCTTGTCTCTCCAGGATTGGAAGTCATTCGGAGATGCTGCTGCCACATCATTGGCACTTCCTACAACTCCCTCCCAAGGCCTTCAAAGTGCTCCTGCACAACCACCAGTCCCCTGAACAAGTGTCTAACCCCTACACAGTAACAGTATGATCTGAGGAGTTCAATACAACAAGCTGCACTACCAGACACCACAGATCATTCTTGAAAAGAGCTCTCAAACTATGCAAATGTAATTCTCCACCACTAAAGATGTTTAATATGACTATTTATTGATTTGGTGATGTGTCTTTGTTGTGTATGACTTTTGATGACCCACTGTCCGTATATTAAGGCAGATTCTACCTGTTTGTGTATGACATCACATTTTATGTATGTTTCTGCATATGTACCAATATGTTCTAAACCTGTCAAGGACTGAAGTGGACATTTAATCACGTTCCTGTAATGCCAGGGTATATTCCTCTTACCAGATTATGGAAGCAAGCCATAAGTGTGATTGTAGTAAAAAGGCATAAAATAATGATATATTTGAGAATGGTTGTGTTTACAAATTAAATATACAAAACATTTCCTCTGAAGGCTAATATCCGAGCTATGTAATGGAGGGAATTTCATTTGTTAGAGGTAAATGTAACTGCAACCAATGATGTAGCTTTATAAACAGAATAATTAATATTAATGTCTATGACTGCAACTGGTCCTTCTTTCAGTGGTTCTTTCAGTTCTGTTCTGTTTTTCTGAGGCAGAGCAGAGAGAGAGAAAAAGAGGTTGTGGTTATGGGTCTTTTGACCACTGCATCTGCAATTTAAAAGAACATAGTCGTTTTGCAACTTCAAAAGAAGAAGAAGATCTTGATTGTTTTTAACTTTGAAAAACAAGACTCCTCTGGTCACCAAGCCATACTGGGATCAATGAATTGTGAACCAAATGAACACAACGCACATTACATAGTATCACATGGCCCATCAGTCAAGAGACTTCTAGAAGACCAATGATCTGAAGTCATCACAGTGCATTTATGTGTGGTTCATACTGAATGTGGAAGTTCCATTCTAGCCTCTAATTAGAGGACATCAGGGTGCTATATAGAGACATATGGTATTACTGCACAGAGATAACAGAGTTCGAAGTCATGGCTGTAAACAAACATAATAGAATTCTGGTGGAGCTACTGATCTGCTCTTCTCTTGACTGCTAGGACACTGGATGTCATGGGGGAAAGGGGCTTGGATCATTTGATACGTATTTGAGTCTAAAAGAGAATTAGGTTTATTTTTCAATAAGCACCTGTCTTGGTTTTACTTGCTTAGCGTTCAGCATTTGTTTATTACAGTATTTTAATTTCAGCAATTAACGCTGAGACCTTTTCTGGAAGACATATTCTGTCTATCTAGGTTTCAGTGGAGACACTGTCTATGTTCTCCAGAGAGGGAGATGATGTCAGTCTACCATGTACCAATGTGGATCATCCAGACTGTTCCTCATCGACATGACACTATAACAGAGCTGGATCTAATGGAGCTATTCTTAAAGAAGTCCATCTAGGGATGGTGAAAAATAAAGAACAGAACAACATAGCTGACAGACTCGGCTTAGGGTCTAACAGTTTTTACATGTTAGTAATGTCAGAGCTGAGGATGCTGGACTCTACTGTCACGATCGTCGTTGAAATCATCGGACCAAGATGCAGTGTGATATGGTTTCCACATATTTATTTGTGAAATGCACAACAAACAAACAAAGAACGAAAAGTCAATGAATGTCACGAGTCCGACCGAGGGTGGTTCCCTTTCCCGGGCGGGTGGCGCTCGGCGGTCGTCGTCACCGGCCTATTAGCTGCCACTGATTGTTTTTCCTCCCCCTCCTTGTATGTTTAGTGGTAGCACCTGTTTATGTTTAATTAGTTTGTCTTTATTAGACAGCCGGCCCGCCTGGTTGTTGTGCGGGATTATTTCAATGTAACCTTCGGCTCTGTTGTAGAGGTACGTGTTAGTACTTGGTCGTGTTTTTTCGTTGTACATTTTGATTCCCTGTGTTTGGGAACGTACCTATTGTGAGCACCCTGTGGTGCGTTGGTGCTAGTAAAGACGCACAGCATTGAACTCTCTGTCTCCTGCTTTTGACTCCACACCCATGACACCCGGAGCATTACAATGAAGTTCTAACAGGCAACTAAACATAAACAAGATCCCACAAACACAGGTGGGAAAAATAACGACTTAAATATGATCATCCTCTCAATTGATTTGTTCTGACAACCAGGTAATCCAACAGCAACAAAAATGCTAAATACGTGTTTCAAAATTGTCCTCTTGAATTGAATCTGCCACAGTACTGTATATTACATTACATTACACTGTTTTCACATTAGGCAATTGATAAGGAAATGTGTTTTAATAAATGATTAGAATGTTCCAGTCCTGAAACCATAGGTCTGATACCATGTGATTGTATGAAATTAATTTGAATCATTAGATTATTATAATACATGTGTGTAAGTGTTAGACTCATTCGATGATTATATTATAATACTGTGTGTGGTTTTAGATAGAATCAACGTTTTGGGAACAATGTGTCTAGTGTTTCGAGAACAGACTGTCTGTCTGAGCCAGATTCGGGGCTGACCTTGGCTGGGACACTGAGAACTTCCCAGTCCCAGGTCTCTCCCTATCTTATAGGAGGGTAGGAAGACACTATTCTCACGTACTCCCCTAGGCTCTATTGGCGGGCGGATTTGATGGTTGGTGTGGAAGTATGTGTGTCGCTATAAATTGAAGGTCCTGTACTGTACATGTCAGAATGTTCCCGTGAATAAACATTTAACTTTGGTAGACTGGGCCTCTGTCTGTTTCCTTTTCTATCAGTATCTTACAAATCCTGATATAACAGACTAAGATTAACTTAATTGAATTGGTAAATGAACAGAAGTATAGAATTCTCCTGACAGCAATACACTTTCACTACCCATTAAAATTGACTGAACCCAACATTTTCATAATTTGGATACCATGAAATTGTGTGATTTCTGAAGACTTTCACAATCGTTGATGCCAAAAATAAATATACTTTTTCAAGACATAATTACAATACAGGTGTACTGTAATCAAATGAAACAAGCCACTAATTTGCATCAAGCCTGTCTAGAGCATTTGGCCATAGCTTCTAATCAACATTGCAGTAAATGTCCTCATTGTTTATGATCTTGCTGAAAAACCTTTGGCATGGCTGTTACTGTAATTTAATTATACCAATATGTTTTTGTATTAATTGAATTCCCTTAATCTATTTTATGAGAATTTGTAAGATTCTTGTTTGCATAAAATAGACAGAGACCAGTCTTATCAGTAATAGGTAACAGAATTTATTCTCGGAGCGCGCTGCCACGTTACCACGAGCAACAGTTTATCATCAACAGAAAACCTAGAAATGCACTCACAGCCTTATCTAAAACACCCCAGAGCTCAGTTTCGTCGGTTCAACCATAGGTTAACTATCTTATCTGCTTACTTAATCCACAACCCATTCCTTTCTGCCTAGTTGGAATGGTGTTCATTAACTTTAATTACTCCTTGTCCGTGTCACACAATCCCTTCTTATGAACTCATATTGTTAATCAGATATAATAAAACAGAGTATAAGTTTACTTAGTTACAGTTCTATTTAAAATGAGGATATTGTTTATTCATTTATTCATAATATTTCTAACAATGGCGAATCCTGAAATTGATCGGGATTGATGTCATCGCGTGCCTCATGGGATGCCAATTCTACACCTTCCACGTAGCTCTGCACTCTAAAAATAAAAGGTTCCTGGAGTATCCTTTAGGGGTTCTTCAAATTGAAACTGTGGGGGAACACCTATATGTTCTTCAAAGAACCCCCTTTAATGTGTCCTCAAAGAACCCTTTGGAGGACCTTTCGGGGTACCTTTTTTGAACTACCTTCCGTCCCCTATTATTAATAATAATATGCATAACAATAACAATAACAATAACACTATATTTTAGTTCTGTATTGATAATGATTTTAGTGGCAAAGCAGAATAAAAAAAATCTAAATAGGAGGTAAACTCCCAGCAGAGCCCCAAGTATAATGGGTATATCCTCTGGCGTGTTGATGTGTTGACGTTCTCCGTATCCATAGACAGAATGATTTTGCAGTCCGTGGTGATCTAACAGGTTTCCTGTTATATTCATCAGAGGTGTAGGGAGGGTGAAGTCTATGAATCTAAAAAATAGTAATTATACAGATGAATAACAAAACCTGCACACAACAGAATTCATACACAACAGAATTCATACCTTGGTTTGGTGTTGATATGAGCCCCTACCAGCCTTTCAAAACACTTCATGGCTACGGACATGAGAGCTACGGGACTGTAGTCATTTAGGCAAGTTGCCTTGGACACAGGGACAATGGTGGTCTGCTTGAAACATGTTGGTATTACAGACTCAATCAGGGACATGTTGAAAATGTTAATGAGCACATGCCCAGAGCACATGTCTTGGTAATCCGTCTGGCCCCGCAGCCTTGTGATTTTACCTGTTTGAAGATCTTACTCACGCTGGCTATGGAGAGCGTGATCACACAGTCGTCCGGAACAGCCGATGCTCTCATGAATGCCTCAGTGTTGCTTGCCTCGAAGTGAGCATAGAAGTCTGGTAGGCTCGTGTCACTGGGAAGCTTGTGACTGTGTTTCCATTTATAGTCTGTAATAGTTTGCAAGCCTTGCCACATAAGACGAGCGTCGGAGCCGGTGTAATACGATTCAATCTTAGCCCTGTATTGACGCTTTGCGATGGTTCGTCGGAGGGCATAGCAGGATTTCTTATAAGCTTCCGGGTTAGAGTCCCGTACCTTGAAAGCGGCAACTCTACCCTTTAGCTCAGTGCGAATGTTGCCTGTAATCCATGGCTTCTGGTTGAGGTATGTACATACAGTCACTGTGGGAACGACGTCCTCGATGCATTTATTGATAAAGCCAGTGACTGATGTGGTGTACCCCTCAATGCCATCGGAGGAATCCCGGAACATGTTCCAGTCTGTGATAGCAAAACAGTCCTGTAGTTTAGCATCTGCTTCATCTGACCACTTTTTTGGTGCTTCCTGCAAGCAGGAATCAGGAGGATATAATTGTGGTCGGATTTACCAAATCGAGGGCGAGGGAGAGCTTTGTATGCATCTCTGTGTGTGGAGTACAGGTGAACTAGAACTGGTTGCACATTTAACATGTTGATATAAATTTGGTAGAACTGATTTAAGTTTCTCTGCATTAAAGTCTCCGGCCACTAGGAGCGCCGCCTCTGGGTGAGCGGTTTCATGTTTACTTATTTCTTTATAGAGCTGACTGAGTGCGGTCTTAGTGACAGCATCTGTCTGTGGTGGTAAATAAACAGCCACGAAAAGTATAGCTGAAAACTCTCTAGACAAGTAGTGTGGTATGCAATTTATCACAAGATACTCTACTTCAGGCGAGCAAAATCTAGAGACTTCCTTAGATTTCGTGCACCAGCTGTTGATTACAAATATGCACAGACCGCCCCCCTCGTTTTACCGGAGTGTGTTGTTCTATCTAGCCGGTGCAGCGTATATCCCGCTAGCTGAATATCCATGTTGTCATTCAGCCACAATTCCGTGAAACATAAGATATTATAGTTTTTGATCTCCCTTTGGTAGGATATTCGTGATCATATCTCGTCTAATTTATTGTCCAATGATTGCACGTTGGCGAGTAATATTGAGGCTAACGGCAGCTGTCCCGCTCGCCTTCTGCGGATCCTAACGTGGCACCCCGCTCTTTGTCCTCTGTATTTGCATCTCTTCCTCTTGCAAATCACTGGGATATTGGCCTTGTCGGGTGTTCGGAGAATATCCTGTTCGTCCTGCTTGTTGAAGAAAAAATCTTTGTCTAATCTCAGGCGAGTGATCCTTGTCCTGATATCCAGAAGCTCTTTTTTGCCGTAAGGTACGGTTGCAGAAACATTATGTACAAAATAAGTTACAAATAATGCAAAAAAAAGACACAGCTGCCATTTCTTCCAGCGCCATTTTACATAAAGTCAGAATAAACCTATCCCTCAACGAAACCAAGACTAAGGAGATGATTGTGGACTACAGCAAAAGAAGGACCGAGCATGCCACCATTCTCATCGACGGGGCTGTAGTGGAGCAGGTTGAAAACTTCAAGTTCCTTAGTGTCAGAGAGAATACAGTAGATGGCACACGTCAAACTTCATGACCCTACTTTATGGGTCAGGTGTGTATTCCCATGTATGGGCATCCTGCAGGACATCCTGCTTTCCATTCTCACGTCTCAGAGTAAGTGTTTATTTAACCAGATAGCGCTTCTGTTCCTTTGAAGCTGTCATGATGATTGATGTGTAGGGACCTTGTTGAACTGGGAGATGTGTTTGAACATTCAGGCTGTTGTCTATGAAACAGGAATGTCCGGGGTTATTGGGGGCAGCCGCATTATAAATAAGAGCTGAACACCACAAGCGACCTCGATAAACCACTAAAGAAATGAAACATGGATTGTGTGATCAGTGACACACCCGTGATGACCGTAACAACAGAAGCAGGGCCTCGGTTGAAACAGAGAAAGGTCCGAGTATAAAGCAACAATATACGATGCGATATGTATAGAACCCAAATACCGCCCACAACTGTGCTGAAAGATGAAGTGTTGATGTCTTATGGACAGCTATGGGGTAATCTGTTTGATTACCCGGCCTGTAAAGTGAAGAATATACAGACCAGACTTTAGGAGTGGACTACAGGCTTGAAGACTGGCAGGTGTTTCGCAAGGTGGTGTGTCTCGAACTGAGAGCTATTACAAAGGGGTATAGCTTGTTCACAGGCTACGAGACCCATTGGGAAGGTGCCCCTGACTCCTCAGGAAGAATATCTCATAGGGTGAAAATACAAAGAAAAAATGGACTTCCATGTGGGTGCGTGGAGTTCTATATCAGCAACGAGGAAATACGCAATGAAAACAACAGTGATGATGGCATGACTGGGGATTTTAGGTTGCGCATGCTTATTCCTTTTAAAAGTTGGGATATAATGGAATTGAAAATGTTAGAGTTAGTGGATGCTCTTTTTGTACAGAGCCAACAATGGCAGAGTATTGTTCAGCTAAGGAAGTGCATGATATATACGAATCCTAAGGATTATGATTCAAAAGAACCCCAAGAAGGTTCATCCTCAGAAGGGTCAGCCCCCGAAGAAAACTACGTTAACCACGCCCCAATACCAAAGGACTGGTTCAACAATAAAAAAGGTTGACCATAAAGCCTCCGGTTCATCATTTCAGCATATAACATGGATATTCATATACCATACCAGGACTCCGATACGTCATGGGTACCAGACCCTAAGGACTCTATGCCTCACAGCCCTCCATTCTACTCCCCCCAGGCAAGCCCCCCGACACCCCCTACATGTACACCCCCTGAGGATGTGTTTGATGGGGTGGTCAGTACTATTTATGTGGGCACCATCAAGTCCTCTGTAGCCGCACATTTAGATGTGGTGATTGGAGAGTATTTAAGAGAACAACGCCACGGTTGGGTGATCAGTCACCCCAGTCAGCGCCGTCATCCGTGTTTATATGACCCACCGCGGCACTACTTCTTCAACCACTTTAAGGAACTGGTGAAAAGACTGTGGTCCAGCCACTTTATACCTCCGATGGTCAGAGCCCTGGAGTCTATGGGTCTTGTGCCATCTATTCCCAGAGTTTACAGGGTAACCAAGGCTTTCCTACATGAACTGAAGGAGGTGATCTACATCCACGAGAAACTCAAAGAAATCCGGCACACACTGGTGGACGACAACAAATACAAGGAAGCTTTGGTGGCTGATGTGGTGACTTTCTGGCTCGATAAACCCCAAGAGACCGAGTGACAATGCTTATTTGTTATTTAGATGTAAAGCAATGGGTAACTATATGCATACAATGTTAGAGAGAATAAATACATGTTTTCTTTTGAGAGAACATACAAATGGTATGCAGCAAATGATTGAAAATGAAGTGAAGAATGTTTTGTTCTACACAACCCACAATACATGGGCTAATGCAGAGCGTGTGCTAAAAATGGAGCAAATCATGAATCATGTAAGACATACGGGGGAGAGTCTAGAATGGACACAACTGGTATCCCGTCTTGTGGATGATTCGGAAGAACGAGAAACGTCCTTGTCTAAGATTTTAGTTTATTTGTTTGAAACACCGTTTAATTGTAACATGTATCATATTTGTTGTTTATATACTTATGTAACGGATGTGTGTGTTTTAAAAATTCAGCGATACAAGTCTGTAAATGTAAACCAAGTATACAAGGTGTTTCATGCATGGGTCGTTGAGAAAATGGGGACTAATATCCTGCTACGTATCCTGACTTGTCTGTATACGTAATACTTCATGTTTGCAAAATGAAAATGAAAGGGGCTCATATGAAAGGGGCTCATTAATGTTATTGTACATCAGAGAGGCAAGAAGGATGGCAGAGCAGATGTTGAAAAACCTTTATTTTACCCCCTCTAACCCAGGAGCGGCTCCATAGAGCTATAATTGAAGAACAGGTAGCAGGTTAGGCGCTGCTCAAGTGAATGAATGGCTAGCAGAGCAGGATGCTTACACTCTGCATAAACCTGTGCGAAAACAATTTCCACAAGTTTTTTCTACTCATCCCTTGTCCCAGTTTCAGGCAGATCTATGTGACATGTAGGCCCTTGCAGATAAAAATGATGGAAATCGCTACATGCTAACTGGTTATAGATATCTTCTCTAAAATAGCATTTGTAAGGGTCTTAAAAAATAAGAGTGGGGCAGAGGTGACCAGAGCTTTTGACTCTATCTTGAAGGAAGGAGGAGCACCCAAGAAAATGCAGATTGACGGCGGAAAATAATTTTTTAATAATACTTTTCAGAAACTCATGAAATAGCACAATATTGTACATTTTGCTACTGGTTTGGATTTGAAAGCTTCAGATGTTGAATGCTTTAACAGGACTTTGAAGGAGAGGATGTGGAAATACTTTACAGCTCACAACACACATAGATATGTAGATACAGTTCAAGATTTAGTAAAAGGTATCAACTACAGCTACCATAAGAGTATACGGATGAAGCCCTCCGAGGTCTCTTCTGAAAAATATTTTGAAGTCTTTGAAAATCTGTATGGTTTGTTCTCCCTTCGCCGTAAGAAAAAAAAAAAAAAGATTTAAAATTCATAGTGGGGGATATCCAAGTATATCCAAGTTGAGGGGTGTTTTCGACCAAAAATATGAGCAAGGTTACAGCGATGAGGTATTCACCGTTACCGAATGTCTGCCGAGAAATACCCCTTATCTACAAGATTATGACGGGGAGTTTATAGAGGGATCTTTTAATGAGAAAGAATTACAGGTGGATAAAGACAAAGTCTTTCAAGTGGAGGAGATTCTGGATCAAAAGAGAGAAAAGGGTAAAAAACTGGGTGCTGGTCCACTGGAAAAACTGGCCCCAAAAGTATCAACAGTTGGGTATTAGAGCACGATGTGGTGGAGGCAGCGCAGTTATCTAGTCTAACGCTCTAACCATTGCACTCCACGAGTAGCCTGCCTGTTACGCGAATGTAGTAGAAGCCAAGGTAAATTGCTAGCTAGCATTAAACGTATCTTATAAAAACAATCAATCATAATCACTAGTTATAACTACTGATCCAGTTTAGCAGGCAATATTAACCAGGTGAAATTGTGTCATTTCTCTTGCGTTCATTGCACGCAGAGTCAGGTTATATGCAACAGTTGGGCTGCCTGGCTCAATGCGAACTAATTTGCCAGAATTTTAGGTAATTATGACATACATTGAAGGTGGTGCAATGTAACAAGAATATTTAGACTTAGGGATGCCACCTGTTAGATAAAATACCGAACGGTTACGTATTTCACTGAAATAATAAACGTTTTGTTTTCGAAATTATAGTTTCCGGATTCGATCATATTAATGACCAAAGGCTCGTATTTCTGTGTGTTATTATGTTATAATTAAGTCTGATTTGATAGAGCAGTCTGACTGAGCAGCAGCAGGCCCGTAATCATTCATTCAAACAGCGCTTTCGTGCGTTTTGCCAGCAGCTCTTCGCAAGCACAGCACTGTTTGACTTCAAGCCTATCAGCCTAATGGCTGGTGTAACCAATGTGAAATGGCTAGCTAGTTAGTTGGGTGTGCGCTAATACTGTTTCAATTGTCACTCGCTTTTAGATTTGGAGTAGTTATTCCCCCCTGCGCTGCAAGGGCCGCGGCTTTTGTGGAGCGATGGGTAACGATGCTTCGAGTGTGGCTGTTGTCTATGTGTTCCTGGTTCGAGCCCAGGTAGGGGCAAGGAGGTGGACGGAAGCTATACTGTTACACTGACAATACTATAGTGCTTATAAGAACATCCAATAGTCAAAGGTATATGAAATACAAATGGTATAGAGAGAAATAGTCCTATAAATACTATATTAGCTGCAACCTAAAACATCTTACCTTGGAATATTGAAGACTCATGTTAAAAGGAACCACCAGCTTTCATATGTTCTCATGTTCTGAGCAAGGAACTTAAACGTTATATTTTTTACATGGCACACATATTTTACATGGCACACATTACTTTCTTCTCCAACACTTTGTTTTTGCATTATTTAAACCAAATTGAACATGTTTCATTATTTATTTCAGGCTAAATGGATTTTATTGATGTTTTATATTACGTTAAAATAAGTGTTAATTCAGTATTGTTGTAATTGTCATTATTACAAATAAAATAAAATAAATCGGCCGATTAATCTGTATCGGCTTTTTTGGTCCTCCAATAATCGGTATCGGCATTGCAAAAATCATAGTCGGTCGACCTCTAATCTTGACTCTAACTGATATGTCTCATACTATGTTAATCAAGTGGGTAATGGATTACCCAGCTATCACGGATCACCGACCATGTATGGTCCGGGGATAGGAGGCATATTTTGTAACCTCTTTAGGATGGTTTTACCGTTTATGAAGAGAGGCTTCTGTCCCGGTTGTCGTAAGAACTGGACCAAGGCGCAGCATACGTAGAGTTTCACATCTTTATTATCACATCTTTATTATCAATCGGAGTCCCCCCCCAAAGGTGCGGACTCCGACCGCAAAACCTGAAACCAAATGAGGAAAACATTTAAAATCATTTAAAATCAGCAGCTAAAAATATAGTAAGTGAGGTTGTAGCCAATGCTATGACCAGAAGGGCATCACCAGATGTCGAGCATCAAGAAGGCTCGGAGCTTATGCTGTTGTCTCGAAGACAGAAAAGAGACCTCCGGGTATAAGGCGCAGGCCAGCCCCCAAAAAGCGGAGGTTAACCGTTAAAAGAAACTCAGGAAGTCAAAGACGACATAAAGTGAGGAGGTCTGAACCAAAAACAGCAAAAAGAAGACTGAATTATTTTCTAAAAGTACAAGCAACATGGCTCTTTTACACCGCATGTCCTCTGAAGCTATAAAGACAGTGCTCGATCTTTTCACGGCCCCCTTAACCCAATTTTCTATAGATAGGTCCAGTTATGTGGAGACAGCCCCACTCTCTGCCATTACAGGCCTATAGAATGTTTCATACCAGGCCATGGTGACAACTATCTGGACCTCAACAACACCTTGGTGCATTTACGTCTCAAAGTGACCAAAAGAGATGGTACTAATATTGCAGACGATGCCAAAGTGAGCCTCAGTAATTATCCCCTGGCGACCATCTTCTCCCAAGTCGATGTGACATTGGGTGAACGCCTAATCAATCAAAGCAGTGCCACATACCCTTATAAGGTCATCCTGGAATGTTTACTAAACTACTCCGAAGACACTCTTAAGACACAATTCAGTGCCGGGCTGTTTAGCAAGGATGCTGCAGGAGCCTCTATGGAATCGAAAGACCCAACCACCGGTGAAACAAAGGACTGGAGGCACGTGCTCGCTACTGTGCTGAATCTCGAGAGTTTCATCTGCTAGGGCCTATACACTGACATTTTCTTTCAAGAACATTTACTCTTAAATTCGGTTGATTTAAGGCGAAAATTAACCAGGGCCAAGGATGAGTTTTGTCTGATGTCTGCCCAAGACGGTGACTTTAGTTTAAAAGTGTTGGGGGCTACGCTTTTTATTTTAAAAAGTGTCTGTATCTCCGGCAGTTCGTCTGGGTCATTCACAGGCTTTGATGAAAGGAAATGCCCTTTACCCTCTCCAAAGAATTACCATGAAAACCTTTAGCATACCTGTGGGCAGTAGAATCAGTAGTCAGGAAAAGCTTTAGCATACCTGTGGGCAGTAGAATCAGTAGTCAGGAAAACCTTTAGCATACCGGTGGGCAGTAGAATCAGTAGTCAGGAAAACCTTTAGCATACCTGTGGGCAGTAGAATCAGTAGTCAGGAAAACCTTTAGCATACCTGTGGGCAGTAGAATCAGTAGTCAGGAAAACCTTTAACATACCTGTGGGCAGTAGAATCAGTAGTCAGGAAAACCTTTAGCATACCTGTGGGCAGTAGAATCAGTAGTCAGGAAAACCTTTAGCATACCTGTGGGCAGTAGAATCAGTAGTCAGGAAAACCTTTAGCATACCTGTGGGCAGTAGAATCAGTAGTCAGGAAAACCTTTAGCATACCGGTGGGCAGTAGAATCAGTAGTCAGGAAAACCTTTAGCATACCTGTGGGCAGTAGAATCAGTAGTCAGGAAAACCTTTAGCATACCTGTGGGCAGTAGAATCAGTAGTCAGGAAAACCTTTAGCATACCTGTGGGCAGTAGAATCAGTAGTCAGGAAAACCTTTAGCATACCTGTGGGCAGTAGAATCAGTAGTCAGGAAAACCTTTAGCATACCGGTGGGCAGTAGAATCAGTAGTCAGGAAAACCTTTAGCATACCGGTGGGCAGTAGAATCAGTAGTCAGGAAAACCTTTAGCATACATGTGGGCAGTAGAATCAGTAGTCAGGAAAACCTTTAACATACATGTGGGCAGTAGAATCAGTAGTCAGGAAAACCTTTAGCATACCTGTGGGCAGTAGAATCAGTAGTCAGGAAAACCTTTAGCATACCTGTGGGCAGTAGAATCAGTAGTCAGGAAAACCTTTAGCATACCTGTGGGCAGTAGAATCAGTAGTCAGGAAAACCTTTAGCATACCGGTGGGCAGTAGAATCAGTAGTCAGGAAAACCTTTAGCATACCTGTGGGCAGTAGAATCAGTAGTCAGGAAAACCTTTAGCATACCTGTGGGCAGTAGAATCAGTAGTCAGGAAAACCTTTAGCATACCTGTGGGCAGTAGAATCAGTAGTCAGGAAAACCTTTAGCATACCTGTGGGGGCAGTAGAATCAGTAGTCAGGAAAACCTTTTTCTAGGGCCTTTACTCCGCTGGTTATAGACTTGGTTGATCACGCCTCTAATATGGGCAGCCTACATAACAAAAACTTTAATTTTCAACACTTCAATGTAGCTCTCTGTCAGGATGGACGTCAGGTCCCTGCTAAGAGTTTCCAACCACAATTTAATAACATATCTGTGCGAGAATTTTACAATCTATTCCTGGCTACAGGGAGGCATCTAAAAGATTTCTCTTTACCTATTGACAGAAATTATTTTGCAGAGGGTTACACATTGTATGCTTTTAATTTATCACCTGATGATGACACCTCAGGAAATCTGTCGGTGGTGTCCCAAGGTAACCTCAGGCTGGAAATGCGTTTCTGTACACCTTTAGCCTGTACGGTTTGTTTATGCATGCTCTGATTCAATCATGGAAGTGAATGCCCGAAGACAGGTCTTAGTGGATTATTATTAATTAAGGATTGTTGAGCAAAGCTAGAAGGTCTCATGAGCCGCTTGATTGGAAAACAATTTTGTGGAGTATGGGCTTGTGATGAACTACCTATTGAGAAATGGCAGGAGCGACCAGCCATGTTTATTGTCGATACCCATCCTAAACACATGCAGGGTGAACATTAGCTAGCTGTGACATTAGAAGATGAAGGAGGAAGAAAAATCTCAACTTTTTTGGATTCTTAAGGCTTTCCCCTGGGATTTTCACATTTCCACAAAACTATTAAACAGGAATTGACCAAAAATGGATCAAAGTTCTACTACAGCATCAAACAAGTACAAGATAACCTTTCCACTACATGTGGTCAACACGGTGTATTCTACCTATGCCAAAGAGCCCGTGGAGTTTCTTTTGAAGATGTTATGTCTCTTTATAATGATAATTTAAGAAGTAGTGATAGCGCCATAGATTGTTTTGTTAGAAAATATCAAAAGTGTTCAAGTATGTGTCCTTTAAGACCTTGTAATCAAGGCGTATGCTCACGTCAAATGTTTCAAGAATGTCACAAATGTTTAAATTGTATCATTTTTTTCAAATAAAATGTATTGAATTTAATCATAGTCATTCAAAAGTCTAACCACCTTGAGAGATCAGGATTAGGAAAAGGTCCGGAGACAATCGGGGGTGTAAATGAGTTATCATCAGCCCTTCCATTGGGGGGAGGGGTTGTTAGAACATCTTTAGGGGAGCTGTAGCTCATTGAAGGTTGTTGTTTAACAGTTTGAATCTGTTGACGAAGCTTATAGTTTGGTACACCCGTGAGGGGAATGTTGAGGATTGCCAGGGCCTTAAGAAACTGATGCCACGCAGAAGGTCTTCTGCCATCAGCAACCTTGTGGGCTGCTGTGGTACTTTTAAGCAAGTCCATCACATGAGAACCCTTGACAACAAAGATAAACTCTCCTTTGTCATTCCAAGTAGCGGCCCCCTTTGAGTTTTTTTATCTTGTTCATAATGTATCTAACATTTTTCCTGTTATGTGTTGGAACATGTGTCAACATGTCATGCATAACATTATCTTCAACAGGCATTTGATCTTCAACAGGTAAGATCACCGGTCCAGGCATTACAGGGGCTTGGTTCTCTCTAGGTGCATCATCTTTTAAAGGGTCCGGTAGGGAAAGCGTTAAATGGTTGGTCTCTCTCTCACCTTGTTTACCAAGGCCAAATACCTTTGCAAGAGGTTTGTGTATATTTGGACCTTATCATAGGGGTTCAATCATCATTCATATCCAAATCATTTTCCGCTGTTTGTCTGATATTTTCAGGACCCTGTAATTGCTGTTTAAGTCTATCCAACTCTTGTTGAGGCACCAAGTACATTTTATTTGCCATTACGCTCTGTAAAGCTGGTAATGAAGGGCACGGCTATACTTCGTAAAGGTAGAAGAAAACCCCCAGACTGTTGTATGGTATGTCTTTTCTTTTGAAGACTGGCCCTTGTATTGGCAAAGAGTTTGATCGCGGTCTATTGTCTCTTTAATATTTTTAATTGGGTCAGGGTGAGTGGAATGCGTCCTTTGAGAAGATTCAAAGGGCGGGATAATATGTCACATAGGGATAATATGAGATCTGAAGAACAGTGACCCAAGTTGACCTTCCGTTCTTTAGGGCTAGCCACAACTAGGGTTCTCAAGAGCGGTAGGTTTCTTTTTAAACGCAGAGACATATCGGTTACTTTTTAGGAACGTAAACCGCCGACCACTCCCACAGAAACAAGCCTGTTCGGAGCCTCAGGTGTTATGGAGTATTTGATTTTAAATCCATGATTAAATAAGAAAATGGCGCTTTGGTAGTGTCCTCATAGCTCTACATAAAGTAGGATTTCCTTCCAGGGTACATCTGCTGAGCTAGAGTGTTTATTTGTAGTTTGTCTCTAGGTGTCACGTTTTACCAAGGTGGGTGGAATCAAGCGCAGAGAGCAGGTTTCAGTGATTAGACAGTTTATTCTCCGGAGCACAAAAACGAAGGTCAACCCAATACACAGGGTGAATAATCCAACACAGGACCAAAATAGTCCGGAGAATAAAACACAAGTAATCCACCAAATAACATGAATACAAAAACAATCCCGCACAAAACAAGGGCGGGACAACCTACTACATATAAGGACGCTAATTCAACTAAAATACACACAGGTGAAACTAATAAGACAAAACCAACAGACAAACGAAAAAGGGATAGGTAGTGGCTAGTAGGACGGTGACTACGACCGCCGAGCACCGCCCGAACAGGCAGGGGAGCCAACTTCGGAGGAAGTCGTGACACTAGGGTTTTTTAACAAAACCATGTAATTGCCATTCAAACTAATGGTATGGCTATTTTTACCTTGGTGAAACACATGTTGTTCGCTACCGGCAAATGGTGTATGTCCAAAACCAACATATTGTTTTTATGAGGTAAAAGTTCATCATCAAACAGGGATGCGGGTATTCCTTCAACAAACTTCATTTTTATTTTCTTCAACAGCTTATCATACAAAGGTTGATAACATGAATAACACCACACAATATTGTCAGGTTTCTGAGATAAAACATGTTCAGAATTCTCTGAATACTTTTTACAAAACAAGTTTTACCGCTATTGGATGGGCCTGCGATTAAGGCCATAAATGGTAGTTGCAACCTGGGATCAAAACCTTCTACAGCAGCCATTATATCTTAAGGTTTAAGACACATGGGGCTTGTAACATAAGTCAGTAACCAAAGGGCAAGGTGGTCTATGACAAGAGATTGCTTTAATTAAGTGGGGCATTCCTTAGATGGAAAACCTTTTTATCCTTACAATCTTTTTGTAGGATTTCAAAATTTCCAATTCACTATTCCAGTCGTTTATGAACCCCTCGACCAAGCGTGTGATTGATTCCAAGTTTACACGCGGGGCATTTTCATAGTTTTGAGTCACGCCTTTGGCTTTCAACACCACGTGATTGTCCTCTATCTGAACTACCTTATGCTTTCATTATTTTGCATAAAACCTTTATTGACCTTAAATTATTATTGAAAACTTGTAAAACTAAGTATATGTTGTTTCCTAGAGTGTACAAAAATATTCTAATGATTGAAGTTGTATCAGCATAGACCTTAAGCTGACTTTTAAAAAACATATGAGTTAGTAAATTAAGATGCCGAATATAAAAAGGGGCTTCTTCTATAGAAATAGGTCAGGCCTCTTGCTTAATAGTACAAAGCAGATCACTCAATCTATGTTCTTACTGGTTCTAGACTATGTTGAAATAATCTATATGAATGCAGCTGTCCCTTCATTTGACCATAGAGCACTTTGTTTTATAATGGGTACAGGTTCAGTACACATCCCTGTATTCTCTATCCTAAAGTAGGTTGACCCTATTTTATGGTCCAGAGGTCAATTCATTGCTCTATTTGCCTTTATATATATTTTTTAAATTGTACCTTTATTTAACCAGGCAAGTCAGTTAAGAACAAATTCTTATTTTCAATGATGGCCTAGGAACAGTGGGTTAACTGCCTGTTCAGGGGGAGAACGACAGATTTGTACCTTGTCAGCTTGGGGGTTTGAACTTGCAACCTTCCGGCTACTAGTCCAATGCTCTAACCACTAGGCTACCCTGCCGCCCCAAAAGCTCTTGTATATACTGTAAACTCCCTCTGTAGCTAACATCTACAATAACCATTAGACGTACGAGTCAGAGTTATCATACACAGTGTCAGGGATTGCTAACTCTGGAAATTCCTTTGGTCTTTACAGAGTTAGGTAAATCAGCTCTTTGTCCCTTACATGTGGAATAATATCCAAGCTTCTCTAAACATTGATGTTTTGGTGTCTCTAGGTTAATCTCTAGACTGCTGAATGAGGCCTGTTACAACTTACTTACAAAACCTTTAACTTGTTAGGGATATGGGGATAGTATTCGGAAGTTTGGATGACTGAGGTGCCCAAAGTAAACTATCTGCTACTCAGTCCCAGAAGCTACAACTTTTTGTGTTTTGTCTTAATGGTCTTTAGTAAATAGGGAACTCAACAATGTGTTAGTCTGAGAAAAATTAATTAGATAGTTGTTTTATGTTTGTGAAACCTTGAAATGTACACAATGAGAAGTGATATTGTAACAACAGTTTTAAAGGAATTCCTGCCTCAGTCTCATCCATTCCTCTGTCACCTGTTCACCTTCACTGTCAGTCATCCTACCTGTCCAGCTACCCACATAGATTCCACTAATCTTTCAATTATTTAAAACGTCTATAGGATACCCAGCTAAGACTGGGAATAATTGATTTGTCATCCATCATTAACGGTTATAACTATTGAAGATGCAGAAAGGGGTTTTAATAAATACATTTGTTTGATTGACAGATTTGTATTATTATTAAAAAAATAATATAACATTTTATTATCATAATCTTTATTATTATTATGTTACAGGTGAGACATACCCAGAAATGTCAGCTTCTTGTCAAGTGCTCAAATCTGTACAGCCACCCCATATAATCACGTACAGTAGCTCCAACTTACAAGAATGTGTTTACCAGGCAGTGATGAGTTTTTTTTAAATGAGCTCTAATTCAAACATGCAAAGATATATATCTGATACAATTACCCTCTTAACCATAAAGGGTTATATTTACTGAGTAGTCTGTGCTGCATAACAAAGGAAACAGGTCCAATCCAATCAAATTCATAACATGTATCCAATCAAATTCATAATCACAAAGATCAAATCATAACAACCATTCATTATTAACATACCTTAAGGGAACATTTTGACATTTTCCATATGGTTAGTGAGAAAGACCACATTGCAAATGTACGGTCCCTTACTAGACGTCAGAAAACGTTTGTAAAATTTGTGGACGGCGTCGGGCTGTGCGGCAGGGCCGGATCTTCCAGGAAGTTATCAAACGAACTATCTCAGACATTTGGTTTCCGTTTTATAAAATAATCAAATTTTGGTCATTTTTCCGCTGTGCCGGTAAATCCCACAAGAGGGCGAATGGAATCATATTGCAAATGTACAAAACATTACGAATCACGACGAATCAATAATTTCAATGATTTTACTGAGTTATAGTTCATATAAGGAAATCAGTCAATTTAAATAGATAAATTAGGCCCTAATCTATAGATTTCACATGAAAGGGCAGAGGTGCAGCTTCGGGTGGGCCTCGGAGGGTATAGACTCATCCACTTGGGAGCCAGGCCCACCCACTGGGGGCCCGGCCAATCAAAATTAGTTTTTCCCCACAGAAGGGCTTTATCACTGACAGAAATACTCCTCAGTTTCATCAGCTGTCTGTGTGACTGGTCTCAGACGATCCCGCAGGTGAAGAAGGTGGATGTGGAGTTCCTGTGCTGTCGTGCTTACACGTGGCCTGCGTTTGTCAGGCCGGTTGGACGTATGAACAAATTCTCTAAAACAGCTAATGAACATTTCTGGGATCTTTTATTTCAGCTCATGAAACATAGGACCAACACTTGACATGTTGTGTTCATATTTATGTTCAGTAGAAGAACAGTTGCTTGAAGGATTGGCTACAGTACATCAATAGGCTGGCTACATAAAGACTTTGATTGTGGATAAATGTCCAACAGGATCATCAAGGATGATTTGGCATGATCCTGTCATGTTGACAATTTGTTTTTATTGGATTGCACAATTTGGTTGTTTGATTTACTGGAAACACAGAATGGCGTGTGTGTGTGTTAAAAGTCTTGGTCCATAGACCACTTCCTCTTGCCTTTGCTTTGCTTGGTGCAGCCAACTCACTCCTAAAACGCTACTTCTTGTTTTGAAAATGGCCTGTGTGGCATCGATATCAACTCAGAAACATTTATTCTAGTGTCAAAATTGTTTACCAAGTGTTAATTTGATAATTTTGGTCATAAAGTAAATCTTATCCAACTCTTGCGATCTTGTGATATGTTAGGAAAAAATTGTATGTCTCGGAATGAAGGGTACCATAACCGTTTACCGTGGTTTGGGTTGATTTTAATCCTGCCCGAAACTGGCTGCACCCAAGTAATCATACATTCTGAGTGCAGGTGTCTGCGACCTGATCATAATGACCATGGTCAATTTGGCTAACTTTTTCCACCTGCGAACACACACAAGAGACACCCACATCTAACCACACCCAGAAACCAACCCACGTTTGAATTCAGTCATGTCCGGTAGCATTTCTTAATGAACCAAATGATAAATTAGGCCAAATCAGGAAGTGCAGTCGCCCTTTAAAGTTTGTGTGGACTTTGTGTGGACGGTGGTCTATGAGCACATACTGTATCTAGAAAGGAAAACAAACCCACACTTTGTACACTCATATGTCAAGAAACATATCAAGGGCCTGTTCCAAAAGGAAGGAGTTTTTGTTTCTAGCGAAGGACCTCCACTACATTCAACTCAGAAGTAGTGTACACACATTCAGCTACTTACAGTTGCATGTTACTGCCCATGTTATTGATCCCACAGTTAATTGAGACACAGACAGACAGAGGTACAAAGTGAGTGGATTCACTGCTGTCATTGTGTTACTGTTAAGTTGCTGCTGACTTAGGGCTGTATTCTGACAGGAATTCTGACAGGAATTCTGACATGCTTAAATCAAACATTTGATGAAATCATTGATGTAACTATGCGATATGCTTGAACGTTTGAGAAACTTTTGCATATCTCAAGTGGCCTCTAAAGGCCAGGGGCCGTATGTACAGTTGAAGTCGGAAGTTTACATACACTTAGGTTGGAGTCATTAAAACTCATTTTTCAACCACTCCACAAATTTCTTGTTAACAAACTATAGTTTTGGCAAGTCGGTTAGGACATTACTTTCTGCATGACACAAGTAATTTTCCCAACAATTGTTTACAGACAGATTATTTCACTTATAATTCACTGTATCACAATTCCAGTGGATCAGAAGCTAACATACACTAAGTTGACTGTACTTTAAACAGGACCTTGTGAAGATGCTGGTACAAAGTATCCATATCAACAGTAAAATGAGTCCTATATGGACATAACCTGAAAGGCTGCTCAGCAAGGAAGAAGCCACTGCTCCAAACCCTCCATAAAGGAACCAGACTACGGTTTGCTACTGCACATGAGGACAAAGATTGCACTTCCACTGGTCTGATGAAACAAAAATAGAACTGCACAAGGTCCTGTCGGCTTGATGGTGGGTTGACGTTGCTCTTATATTCAGCAGTTCCTCCCGACTGTATGTAAGGAAACCTAAGATTACCTGGGGTACCAATGTAAGAAATAACACATAAAAAAAGTACTGCATAATTTCCTAGGAACCCGAAGCGAGGCGGCCATCTCTGTCGGCGCCAGAAATGTGTTTGGGACAAATCTCTGAATGTCCTTGAGTCGCCCAGTCAGAGCCCAGACTTGTTCCTGATCGAACATCTCTGGAGAAACCTGAAAATAGCTGTGCAGCAACGCTCCCCAGCCAAGCTGACAGAGCTTGAGAGGATCTGCAGAGAAGAATGGGAGAAACTTCCCAAATACAGGTGTGCCAAGCTTGTAGCATCATTATGAGGTATTCTCTGTAGAATGTTGAGGGGGAAAAAACAGTTTAATACATTTTAGAATAAGGCTGTAACCTAACAAAATGTTGAAAAACTCAAGGGGTCTGAATATTTTCCGAAGTACAGTACAAGTCAAAGTTTGGACACACCTACTCATTCAAGGGCTTTTCTTTATTTTTACTATTTTCTACATTGCAGAATAATAGTGAAGACATCGAAACTATGAAAGAACACATGGAATCATGTAGTAACAAAAGTTTGTGTTAAATAAATATTATATTTTAAAGACTTCAAAGTAGCCACCCTTTGTCCCCACACATGCTGAGCACTTGCTGGCTGCTTTTCCTTCAGTCTGTGGTCCAACTCATCCCAAACCATCTCAATTTGGTTGAGGTCGGGGGATTGTGGAGACCAGGTCATCTGATGCAGCACTCCATCACTCTCCTTCTTGGTGGAATAGCCCTTACACAGCCTGGAGGTTGCAGGTCATTGTCCTGTTGAAACACAAATGATTGTCCCACTAAGCCCAAACCAGATGGGATGGTGTATCGCTGCAGAATGCTGTGGTAGCGATGCTGGTTAAGTGTGCCTTGAATTCTAACTAATTCACAGTGTCACCTGCAAAGCACCCCCACACCATCAAATCTCCTCCATGCTTTACGGTGGGAAATACACATGCAATGATCATCTGTTCAACCACAGTGCGTCTCACAAAGACACGGCGGTTGGAACCAAAAATCTCAAATTTGGACTCCAGACCAAAGGACAGATTTCCACCGGTCTAACGTCCATTGCTCGTGTTTCTTGGCGCAAGCAAGTCTCTTCTTCTTATTGGTGTCCTTTAATAGTGGTTTCTTTGCAGCAATTGAAGGCCTGATTCACACAGTCTCCGCTGAACAGTTGATGTTGAGATGTGTTTGTTACTTGAACTCTGTGAAGCATTTATTTGGGCTGCAATTTCTGAGACTGGTATCTCTAATGAACTTATCCTCTACAGCAGAGGTAACTTTGGGTCTTCCTTTCCTGTGGCGGTCCTCGTGAGAGCCAGTTTCATCACAGCGCTTGATGGTTTTTGCAACTGCACTTAAAGAAACTTTAAAAGTTCTTGTAATTTTACAGATTGACTGATCTTCATGTCTTAAAGTAATGATGAACTGTAATTTCTCTTTGCTTATTTGAGCTTTTCTTGCCATCATATGGACTTGGTCTTTTACCAAATAGGGCTATTTTCTGTATATCCCCCCTACCTTGTCACCACACAACTGATTCGCTCAAATGCATTAAGAAGGGAAAAAAAATCCACAATTAACTTTTAACAAGACACACCTGTTAATTGAAATGCATTCCGGGTGTCTACCTCATGAAGCGGGTTAAGAGAATGCCGAGAGTGTGCAAAGCTGTCTTTGAGGCAAAGGGTGGCTATTTGAAGAATCTCAAATATAAAATATAACACTTTTTTGGTTACTACATGATTCCATGTGTTATTGCTTAGTTTTTATGTCTTCGTTATTATGCGACAATGTCAAAAATAATACAAATAAAGAAAAACTCTTGAATGAGTTGGTGTTCTTGTCACGGATCCCTCCAGAACGTTCACCACGCACGTGTCCCCTATTCCCACTGGCGGCAGGGTAGCCTAGTGGTTAGAGTGTTGGTAGTAACTAGTAACCGGAAGGTTGCGAGTTCAAACCCCCAAGCTGACAAGGTACAAATCTGTCATTCTGCCCCTGAACAGGCAGTTCATTGAAAATAAGAATTTATTCTTAACTGACTTGCCTGGTTAAATAAAGGGAATTTCAATTGTTAGAGATGTGAATGTAACTGCAACCAATGATGTATCTATATAAACAGAAGAATGAATAGGTATGTATATGTCTGCAACTGGTCCTTCTTTCAGTGGTTCTTTCAGCGCAGACCACTTCTGTTTTTCTGAGACTGAGCAGAGAGAGAAAAAAAGAGGTCCTCACACCTCATTCTTAAAAATAACATAGCTAGTAATTTCATGCATTCAAAATAATACAAATAAATATTGAGATGCATTTGCATTTTGCAACTCAAAATATCATAACAGTAAATATATAGAAATAAATATAAAAAAATATAATATATATAATATATATATAATATAAAAATATACATAACAGTAAAATTGAAATATGTCCTTGTCTTTCACAGTCTCCCTATCCACAACAGTGACAGATCTAAAGCCTGATAGAACAGTGACAGTCAGGTGGTCTCTACTCGCTTTTGATGGAAAGTGTAACTCACACATCATTAGTGGTGTTACACTGAGCTGGTGGATGAGACAAGTACTGATCTGCAGGGAGACTCCAGATACCAGGTCACACAACGTTCTCCCTGTGACTTCACTCTGTGACAATCCAGAGGGAGGACAACAACAGGAAGTGGACACGTCAGCTGACTGAAGGAGGAAAAGTGAAGACCTTCATTGACTTCACCTCATGTTCTCGGGAAGGTATGTAGTATTCTTGTTACAATCCTATGTTATAATTTGTAAATAAAGTTAACAAGATCTGTAATGACATTAAAGTGAATGTCAAACCTGATCCTTTCTCCTGATATCAGATATTAGTGAACAAGCATACTGCTCTCTTCTGTATGTGTCTGATGAGTTATTTAAAAGTTAACTTAGAGAATATTCAGTCTACTCTTAGTATATGGCTACATTTCATTCAAAAAAATGTCTTCCTTTCCTTCTTACCTTATTCACTCTCCTTCATAGATCTGACAGGTGGTCGTAAGGAGTTGTTCCATGTAGTTTTCAGCCATATTTCACATTTCCAATCCTACCAGAGATAAAGAGGGCAAAATAGAGGGAACATTCACATCCCACAGGAATGAAACACAGCCTTTACCTTTGTTGGAATTTCAAATGCTATCAGCAGTAAACTGGTGATTTTATCATAGGTGGCTGAGGTGTAAAACTGTGCTTCATTTCTACCATAACCCCTGACTTCTGACCCCTGGTTTAACCCGAAAGTACCCCATGCCAGAGAGCAGGATCCACAACTATATGTATCAGCTCTGCAAGTCTCTGGACCACATACACAAGTAATCACAGATGAGCATTAGGAGAGCGGACTCCCTTCTGATGTGTGTGTGTGTCAAGGTCAAGGGTCATTTCAGTTAAGTTTATTGACATGTATCTTCTCTCCACAGTCATGGGCTCTTCCACCGGGACATCAAACCAGAGAACAATCTGATTAAGGTGAGACAGATTCCCATAGACAGAGATGTATTGAGATTGGAGGAGAACTCTACTGAACCTACCATGGTGGCACTAAGAATGCCATGACAAACACTCACAGTGACATTGTTACTATACTTTGTATTCAGTCACTGTTTTATGAAATTGGATGTTCAGTAAAAAAATTATTTATCATTTAAAAGCCACACATTCCACACATTCCAGCCTCATACAGTACTTGGTAGTTGATACTTGGTAGGACAATATAACACACACACAGTAGTAGTATTCTGTGTCTTCTCTCCTAAACAGAAGGACACTCTGAAGATGGGGGACTTTGGCTCGTGTTAGAGTGTTTACTCCCGCCCTACACAGAGTAAATCTCTACACGTTGGTACAGAACCCCAGAGTGCCTCGTAACGGACGGACACTACTCTCACAAGTATTCATTAATCAGGTAGCCTCCAGGGCTGTGTCTTGAACAAGATCATTAGGAACCAAACCAATCACATTATACTCTGACCGACGTACCAGTGAGTTTCAACACTAGGTGGTGCCATGTAGCTAGTTAAAGGGAAGTGGGATCCTCTTCTTGTCCTAAACCTAGTCCCTACTTGTTTAGTGGAAATGTGTGTATCCCAATAATATCTCCTTTCTCCTGAAGAGTGCACTCGTTCACTACTTCCCACAAATCTAAAATCATTGGACTGGTAGGAGTTTCCACCACCATATTTTTTTTCAAATGAGAGAAGGGAAGTGAACAAGTGCACTTTGGGAGAAAGGAGAGACCATTGGGACGTCACTTGTTTAACCCCGCCTCTACCCTCTGTTTGATTATGCGAAACCCTCCACCTCTTCCTGTCTCTTGCAGCCTCTGGCCTCTCTTTCCTGGGTCAAATGAGCTGGACCAGGGCTCAAAGATACATGATGCCACTGGAACGCCCAAAGTAGCTGTCCTCCGCAAATTCAAGCCTTGAGCAGAGACCTCTTATCATGACTGCTACTTTGTTATTGATAGAAGTCACTGCTTGAACATAGCCTAACTTTGACATATTCTGTCAGTTTCTGGAAAAGGGGTCCATTTCCCTTTCAGCCAGGTCTCATACGATGCCCTTCAACTTTCATCAGAGAACTGTGGGACATGTCTATGTCCCTATTCCCTATGTAGTGCACTACTTTTGACCAGGGCCAATAGAGCTCTATACTATATAGGGAATAGGGTTTCATTTGGGACGCACAGTAAGACAGGTTTATAGATATATATTTTACCATCTCCCCTTTTCAGAGAACAACTATATTTTACTATCCACATACAATATAGGCCTGTATAGAGGCGGCAGGGTAGCCTAGTGGTTAGAGCGTTGAACTAGTAACCGAAAGGTTGAAAGTTCAATTCCCCAAGCTGACAAGGTACAAATCTGTTGTTCTGCCCTTGAACAGGCAGTTAACCCACTGTTCCTAGGCCATCATTGAAAATAAGAATTAGTTCTTAACTGACTTGCCTAGTTAAAATGTTACAGTACAGAGTGCTGTCCTCTTAATGTACACACACTCTCCCTTCACCCATCTTCTAATTATTCTCCATCCATATTTTTATAGGATCAATGTGACGAGCTGATTGAAAAGCAAAGCTATCCATGTTACTAGGCCCACAGTTGAACTTGGGCCGTATGAAGGCAGTGTGATGTGGTGACTCATGTAAAGTGTGTGTGTGTGTGTTGTGCCATGGCAAGCTGCCAGACAGTCAGCAGGATCCTGAAGAGAGGGGGTACTGGGGACCACCCTAGGCATGGCAGACTGGTGACCCCTCACAGACACATGTAAACCCATGTGGCACTTAAAGATGCTAATCTAGAACTGTGGTACACTGTAGCCTACTGTACACCGACATCCAAAATACTTCCCCTTAGACACCCTCTCTACTTGTATAAACCGTGCTGTCTGTCTCCAACATTTGCAACATTGTTTCAATATTCAAATTCGATCTCCAGCTGTCCGATCGTAATGACTAGCTCCTCAGAACAAGTGTCCTGACGAAAGAGCACATTTCTACGGCAGGTGAAATCGCACCTCATCTCATTGTTATGGATGTGTCCAAAATAACTTCACTAGAAAACAGCTTAAACAAAGGCAAATGAGGCTACTGTTGTTATTCTGGCTGCACTGTTTGACGTGACTAAGTTAGCCGTAGTTGGCTAGCATTAAGCAAGGGGTAATAACGTTACCAACCAGTTGGGCAATGGAACGAACGACTGGGTCGCGTCCATAGATACAGAACAAAAAGACCTAATGACTGGGTCACATCTGGCAACCGAACCGATAGAATGAACGACCAGCCGGCTTCAGTAGCAACCTTAGATTTGTCTCAGGACTATATCTTGTGAAAGGATGAAAAAGCATGAATACTTTTATGAAATTATGTCAATCATTATTTGAATATGTTCGTAATCTATTGTATAAAAGTGGTTTGCCCCAACAACACCTGTGCCAATACATACTCCAAATACAGGCTTCGCTGGCATTATCACTTACAGTGCCTTGCGAAAGTATTCGGTCCCCTTGAACTTTGCGACCTTTTGCCACATTTCAGGCTTCAAACATAAAGATATAAAACTGTATTTTTTGTGAAGAATCAACAACAAGTGGGACACAATCATGAAGTGGAACGACATTTATTGGATATTTCAAACTTTTTTAACAAATCAAAAACTGAAAAATTGGGCGTGCAAAATTATTCAGCCCCTTTACTTTCAGTGCAGCAAACTCTCTCCAGAAGTTCAGTGAGGATCTCTGAATGATCCAATGTTGACCTAAATGACTAATGATGATAAATACAATCCACCTGTGTGTAATCAAGTCTCTGTATAAATGCACCTGCACTGTGATAGTCTCAGAGGTCCGTTAAAAGCGCAGAGAGCATCATGAAGAACAAGGAACACACCAGGCAGGTCCGAGATACTGTTGTGAAGAAGTTTAAAGCCGGATTTGGATACAAAAAGACTTCCCAAGCTTTAAACATCCCAAGGAGCACTGTGCAAGCGATAATATTGAAATGGAAGGAGTATCAGACCACTGCAAATCTACCAAGACCTGGCCGTCCCTCTAAACTTTCAGCTCATACAAGGAGAAGACTGATCAGAGATGCAGCCAAGAGGCCCATGATCACTCTGGATGAACTGCAGAGATCTACAGCTGAGGTGGGAGACTCTGTCCATAGGACAACAATCAGTCGTATATTGCACAAATCTGGCCTTTATGGAAGAGTGGCAAGAAGAAAGCCATTTCTTAAAGATATCCATAAAAAGTGTTGTTTAAAGTTTGCTACAAGCCACCTGGGAGACACACCAAACATGTGGAAGAAGGTGCTCTGGTCAGATGAAACCAAAATTGAACTTTTTGGCAACAATGCAAAATGTTATGTTTGGCGTAAAAGCAACACAGCTCATCACCCTGAACACACCATCTCCACTGTCAAACATGGTGGTGGCAGCATCATGGTTTGGGCCTGCTTTTCTTCAGCAGGGACAGGGAAGATGGTTAAAATTGATGGGAAGATGGATGGAGCCAAATACAGGACCATTCTGGAAGAATGTCTGCAAAAGACCTGAGACTGGGACAGAGATTTGTCTTCCAACAAGACAATGATCCAAAACATAAAGCAAAATCTACAATGGAATGGTTCAAAAATAAACATATCCAGGTGT
The DNA here is from genome assembly GCF_036934945.1 of Oncorhynchus masou masou. Taxonomy (NCBI): domain Eukaryota; kingdom Metazoa; phylum Chordata; class Actinopteri; order Salmoniformes; family Salmonidae; genus Oncorhynchus; species Oncorhynchus masou. The sequence goes on from NC_088227.1 coordinate 31,531,971, forward strand.
TAGAATGGCCAAGTCAAAGTCCAGACCTGAATCCAATCGAGAATCTGTGGAAAGAACTGAAAACTGCTGTTCACAAATGCTCTCCATCCAACCTCACTGAGCTCGAGCTGTTTTGCAAGGAGGAATGGGAAATAATTTCAGTCTCTCGATGTGCAAAACTGATAGAGACATACCCCAAGCGACTTACAGCTGTAATCGCAGCAAAAGGTGGCGCTACAAAGTATTAATTTAAGGGGGCTTAAGGGGGCTGAATAATTTTTGCACGCCCAATTTTTCAGTTTTTGATTTGTTAAAAAAAGTTTGAAATATCCAATAAATGTCGTTCCACTTCATGATTGTGTCCCACTTGTTTCTTCACAAAAAAAATACAGTTTTATAACTTTGATAGGACCAGTGGAGACCCAAAACACTGACTGCCTCACTACTCCCAGCCCCATAATACTGGTGTGGGAGGTAAAATCACAATTTGGTGGTTTACTACAGGTTCCAAGAAACCCTCCATTCAGCTCTTTTAGAGCCACAGCTAAACAGTTAGTCCAACAGACTTGTGTTAAGCCTCAAGACTGATTTCATTTGAATTAACTACTAGGTCTCATGTGCCCATACAATAATACTAAAACAAACAGTGCTGAAGCTAAACTCATGAGAAACATTGAGGAAAGTCCTCTGGTGACTGACTGTCCATTCAGCCCACTAGTAAAAGACTGGAGGTCAGAGACAACAAGGTCTGTCAAAGCTGTTTAATAGGAGTCACACAGTGGGGGAAAAAAAAAACACTCCCACTGTTTGACCTTGGAGAATCATTCCACTGCCTACCTGGGTGCATCACACCCTCCCTATTCAGGGAGGTGAAACTGTCAGGGGAGAACTTCCCGGAAGCTCCGTGGCGCTACGATCATGCTTATAGAAGTCCATTATCAGCAATGGTTGGAAGATGACCTTAGAGCTACAAAGCTTTAAGCAATGCAATGAATAGACAATTTTCACCTAATACATTCCGACGTGAACGTTTCACTCCCCTGAGCTATCCCCAGCACTCATACCAAGTATTCATGTTCAAGAAGTGTCAGTTGTCTGGATCACACATTTTCGACATCAGTCCTGTCGTCAATACTCCTGTACCACCATAGTCCACAAAACCATAACCAGTTCAGTCATATTTGTTATATACTAGGTCGGGAAGTGAATTGACACGTTTAGAGTACTGGTGCCTATTAATGGGTGAGAGACCTATGTCAGCAGTAGTCTTCCATGTTTTACCTGAGCTCTGAGTGATGGCTGAATTCGACGGCTCCCATCTTAGCCTATGGCCCGGTACTAAATCAACCTCTAGCACCTACGACCTGTGCCCTCGTGCAAATCTGAGAGGATTGGATAGGCATATAAGCAATATAGTGAAAATTGAATCAAGTGTTTCAGGGAAATGTGGTGCTATATCTACCTACATAATCCAGGTCTCCGCAAGGGCATAGGGTGCAGGGGTGTTTTTGGGAGTGGACATACCTGCCTACATAGTGGTCTGCAGCAACAGGCTAGCTTTCAGCACTACCTTTTAGATAGAGGTTTCCATGGAGACAAACATATCATTAAGAAAAATACACCTGAATTCTCTTTATGTACAACAGAAAAGCAAAAACAACCTGCATATTCAAGATTAATTTTTAATATTATTATGTATATATTTTTCTGCATTAGAAATATCACTATTTTCTGAAATGAAGAACTTCCAACTGGTATAATAATAATTTCACCCATAAATCATCAAAGTACAATATTTACATATAATACAGAGCCCATTTTTAAATCTGAAATAATATTAAAATAAATGTTCAATAGATATAAAAAAGTTTTCATTCTATTTATATTTTTAACAGCCTTGTCAGGGGAGTCCTTGCACACTCCAAAATTGTAAAGCCATTCTTTAACTACTAAGTGCAAACAATTCTCATTTTTTTCCTTCTTTAAAACCCTATGATTGCAGCGTCCAGACAGAGATACCTCGCATCAACCCAAGTGCATCCAAAGGCTGTCTTCAAATATCTTGTTTTTGTCCCATTATAATTATGAATTAAAAATGAACACAGAACAGAAAGAAACAAAATAATCAGTGCAAAATACTCTAGGTGTGATGTTCTGATTTAAATTAAAAACAGTTTATTTTCTTCTTGTAGTTAAAGGAAGCTAACTCCTCTGGTCTCCCTTTGCTGTGAACATGAGATCAAACTGCACCAGGGTTAGTCAGGGATGAGGGACTAGTGAGAAGAGATAGCACCTGTCCCTAAACAGCCCCTAACCCTTAGGTACTCAGGTAGATCTGAGGACTGGATAGGGGAAGAAATGTGGCTACTACCATATTGATTAAACCTATCCAAGTCTTTCAGATCTACACAAAATGTCAGAAGTAGTAGTGGCTAGGGGTTGAATTTCTGGACCGGGCTAAGCTATTAGAGTCTGAAAACAAGCCCGAGCTCATCCAGGGTTTGTTTCTGGAGTGGACTAGAGAAGGAACCGAGGTGGAAACATAAAACACAGCCCTGCCAGCCTCCTGTCCCTGAACAACAGTTTCAATGCTCATGGACCATTTCAAGCTTTCTGCATGATCCTTTACACCCCTTTCAGACTGTGGGCCTCTCCACCTACCCTCACTGGCCCACGTAAGCCATCTATCCTATCTAAAGACAAACAGAACAAAAAGAGACTTTCAGTGGTGGTGAAGGTGTGAGAGTGAAGAACAGCACTAATGGGCTATGGCGAGGTGTGGCCAGGTCATCCTGTCCCATCTGTCGTCTGGTGGAGCTCGGTTTAGTTTAGCAGCACTAGCACCAGGGCTATACTACAGTCCCACTAGGAGAGTTGGTCGGGTTCTGAGATGGCAGTAAGCCCTGCAGGGGAGGAGAGGGGAATGAGTTAGAGGAAGGGAGACTTTTTGGACACTCAGAAAGGAAAAAAAACAATGCTATTTGAAACTTGTCATCAATGGGAAACAGTAGGCTACATCACCATCACAAAAAATGTTTTTAGCACCAAAACAAATCCATAACATTTCTAAATTGCCAATTAATCTCCTGGATTGATAACCATCCCTGTAAGGGTATCACAGTGGGCAAAAGAGGATGCTGCATAGCAAACCTAAACTGCCAATCAATAGTCAATCAACATTTTCAGAAATCTATGAGAAGTGTCTAGTCTAGGTGCCAGATGTCCAACTATAGTGTCTAGGGGAAGATCTCAATTGCATACTCCTTGCGTCCTCATCTTCTTCTCAAAACCCATTGGAGAAGGTCAGAGGGGCGGGACCTCTGGCTTTCTCATCCAATAGATTTCGAGAATGATTCAATTGACATCTTCCCTAGCGGTTGGAAGTGGCTAGGGGTCTAGACTCACCATTTTCCCAGACCTGGCATAGTGTTGAAAGGGGTAGAGGCTCGGGGTCTAGACTCACCACTTTCCCGGGCCTAGCCCATGTGCAAATGAAGCCCTCCTGGCAGGCTGTGACCAGACAGTCCTCTAGGAAGATTAACACAGTGAGTCTCTCATGAGCGATCTTCTTACACACCAGTGGCTCCAGCAGAGGAACCTCCTCCATGCGCGGGCACAGCAGCGTGCCCAGAGTCTTAGCGGCATCCGCCTTGGCTGTCCGCGCCGCAGAGCTCAGTTGGTTGAGCTTGTCACTGCTCTTGCTGCTGATGTGGCCCATGCTGTGGTTGCGTTTGTGGTCCTTCTCGTGGCGCTCCTTGCGTGTGTCGTGCAGCGACAGCGTGGCAAACTTGCTGACCCCGGTGGCGATGAAGGCGCTGTCGATGATGCTGCTTCCTTTGCTGCTCATGTGGCTGTTAGGCGTGGTGTTGCCCCCTGCTGGGCCAGTGGAGTGCGGCAGGCTGTTGGAGCGCGGCAGGGGAGCGGGGACTGAGTTAGAGAGGGCGCCACTGTTACCACTGCTACTGCTCACGGTGTTGTTGCCATTGGTGCCAGGTGGGTTAGTAGTAGTAGTAGTAGTAGTATTAGTGGCCGACCCAGTAGCTGGGGGGCTGGTGGCACTCATAACGTTTGTGTGAGTTCTGGTGCGTGACAGGGGCAGGTGGGGGAACAATATGTCCTCAGTCAGGTCCCACAGACACAGCTGGGTGTCCTGTCCCACCGAGCCGAAGCGATAGGTCACACTGACCGGCCTGCCGTCTGTAGAGTTCCTCTTGGAGAGATGTGATTGGGAGCTGTTGGCCCGGTCCCGCCCACCTGCAAAATGGATCTGCTCGTGGAACTCCTCGTCACTCCCGCTGAACTCTGCGGGCGGGTCGCTGTCCTCCACACTGGTCGTACAGTGGTCGAACGCCACTACACTCACCCACGACTTGTGGCCGTGGCCCCTGGCAATCACCCTGCAGTCTGAGAAGGACCAGACTGTCACCAGGTCATCCTCCCCCCCAGCCACTATGTAGCGTCCGTCTGGACTCCAGCACACACACAGTAATCCACCGAAGTAGCTCTTCATGGTGCCATGCAGCTCGGCCGCGTCAAAGCCGAACACACGCAGGAAGCCGTCTTGACTGGCGCACGCCAGGAACTTCCCATCGGGGGAGAAGGCGAACTCGTTCAGCGCCCCCTCACCCACTGTCCAGCGCAGTAAGGGGTTGCGGGCCGACTTGCTCTTGCAGGTGTGCACGGCGTAGCCATCGCCCTGTTTGAGGAGCTGGTAGTGGGGTGGTGTAGTGCCACAGGTGTGCTCTACGTTGTACAGGTACAGGCTGCCGCTGGAGTGAGCCACCAGGAAGAGGCTCTCTGAGCCAGGGACCCACCGCACACACGTCACACCAGACTTGTCTATGAGTCTCTGAGGGACGGAGAGACGTAGACGTGAGTGTTGTCAAACATGCATTCAAAAGAAAATGTTTTAAACCGAGGACATGCTACCCAAACCCGTCTAAGTTCCAATAGCCACACTACCGTAACACCTAAACATATGCCCAACACATCGTGTGGATATGGGAACGGAACAGTCATATTCTAATTTGCATTTGAAGACAGTTTCCTCCCAGGTGAGGAAAGTCAACCACACAGTGGGGCAAAAAAGTATTTAGTCAGCCACCAATTGTGCAAGTTCTCCCACTTAAAAAGATAAGAGGCCTGTAATTTTCATCATAGGTACACTTCAACTATGAAAGACAAAATGAGAAAGAAAAAAAAATCCAGAAAAGGATAGGATGTAAGATTTTTAATTTATTTATTTGCAAATTATGGTGGAAAATAAGTATTTGGTCAATAACAAAAGTTTCTCTTTGTTACTTTGTTATATACCCCTTGTTGGCAATGACAGAGGTCAAACGTTTTCTGTAAGTCTTCACAAGGTTCACACACTGTTGCTGGTATTTTGGCCCATTCCTCCATGCAGATCTCCTCTAGAGCAGTGATGTTTTGGGGCTGTTGCTGGGCAACACAGAATTTCAACTCCCTCCAAAGATTTTCTATGGGGTTGAGATATGGAGTCTGGCTAGGCCACTCCAGGACCTTGAAATGCTTCTTACGAAGCCACTCCGTTGCCCGGGCGGTGTGTTTGGGATCATTGTCATGCTGAAAGACTCAGCCACGTTTCATCTTCAATGCCCTTGCTGATGGAAGGAGGTTTTCACTCAAAATCTCACGATACATGGTGCCATTCGTTCCTTCCTTTACACGGATCAGTCGTCCTGGTCCCTTTGCAGAAAAACAGCCCCAAAGCATGATATTTCCACCTCCATGCTTCACAGTCGGTATGGTGTTCTATTGATGCAACTCAGCATTCTTTGTCCTCCAAACACGACGAGTTGAGTTTTTACCAAAAAGTTATATTTTTGTTTCATCTGACCATAGGACATTCTCCCAATCTTCTTCTGGATCATCCAAATGCTCTCTAGCAAACTTCAGACGGGCCTGGACGTGTCCCCCTGCTTAAGCCAGTACGTCTGGCACTGCAGGATTTGAGTCCCTGGCGGTGTGTTACTGATGGTAGGCTTTGTTACTTAGGTCCCAGCTCTCTACAGGTCATTCACTAGGTGCCCCCGTGTGGTTCAGGGATTTTTGCTCACCGTTCTTGTGATCATTTTGACCCCACGGGGTGAGATCTAACGAGTGGAGGACAGAGCAGCATCTTAAAGAAGAAGTTACCGGTCTGTGAGAGCCAGAAATCTTGCTTGTTTGTAGGTGACCCAATACTTATTTTCCACCATAATTTGCAAATAAATTCATTAAAAATCCTACAATGTGATTTTCTGGATTTTTTTTTCTCATTTTATCTGTCATAGTTGAAGTGTACCTATGATTAAAATTACAGGCCACTCATCTTTTTAAGTGGGACAACTTGCACAATTGGTGGCTGACTAAATACTTTTTTGCCCCACTGTACATTGATATTCGAGGTTGGCCGATTAATCGGAATGGCCGATTAATTAGGACCGATTTCAAGTTTTCATAACAATCGGAAATCGTAATTTCTGGACACCGATTTGGCCATTTTTTTTTACAGCTTTATTTGATCTTTAGGCCAGTCAGTTAAGAACACATTTTTATTTTCAATGACGGCCTAGAAACGGTGGGTTAACTGCCTCATTCAGGGGAGGAACTACAGATTTTTACCTTGTCAGCTCGGGGGATTCAATCTTGCAACCTTACAGTTAACTAGTCCAACGCTCTAACCACCTGCCTCTGATTGCACTCCACGAGGAGCCTGCCTGTTATGCGAATGCAGTAAGCCAAGGTAAGTGGCTAGCTAACATTAAACTTATCTTATAAAAAAAACAATCATAATCACTAGTTAACTACACATGGTTGATGATATTACTAGTTTATCTAGCGTGTCCTGTGTTGCATATAATCGATGCGGTGCATAGCGTTGCTCCAATGTGTACCTAACCAAAAACATCAATGCCTTTCTTAAAATCAATACACAGAAGTATATATTTTTAAACCTGCATATTTTGCTAAAAGTAATCCAGATTAGGAGGCAATATTAACCAGTTGAAATTGTCTCACTTCTCTTGCGTTCATTGCACACAGAGTCAGTGTATATGCAACAGTTTGGGCCGCCTAATTTGCCAGAATTTTACGTAATAATGACATTACATTGACGGTTGTGCAATGTAACAGGAATATTTAGACTGGTGGATGCCACCCGTTAGATAAAATACAGAGCGGTTCCGTATTTCACTGGAAGAATAAACGTCTTGTTTTCGAGATGATAGTTTCCGGATTCAACCATATTAATGACCTACGGCTGGTATTTGTGTGTGTTATAATATTATAATTAAGTCTATGACTTGATAGAGCAGTCTGACTGAGCGGTGGTAGGCAGCAGCTCGTAAGCATTCATTCAAACAGCACATTCGTGCATTTGACAGCAGCTGTTTATGACTTCAAGCCTATCAACTTCCGAGATTAGGCTGGTGTAACCGATGTGAAATGGCTAGCTAGTTAGCGGGGTGCACACTAATAGCGTTGCAAACGTCACTCGCTCTGAGACTTGGAGTAGTTGTTCCCCTTGCTCTGCATGGGTAACACTGCGTCGAGGAAGGCTGTTGTCGTTGTGTTCCTGGTTCGAGCGAGGAGAGGGACAGAAGCTATACTGATACACTGGCAATACTAAAGTGCCTATAAGAACATCCAATAGTCAAAGGTATATGAAATACAAATTGTATAGAGAGAAATAGTCCTATAATAACTACAACCAAAAACTTCTTACCTGGGAATATTGAAGACTCATGTTAAAAGGAACCACCAGCTTTCATATGTTCTCATGTTCTGAGCAAGGAACTTAAACATTAGCTTTTTTACATGGCACATATTGCACTTTTACTTTCTTCTCCAACCCTTTGTTTTTGCATTATTTAAACCAAATTTAACATGTTTCATTATTTATTTGAGGCTAAATGTATTTTATTGATGTATTATATTAAGTTAAAATAAAGTGTTCATTCAGTATTGTTGTAATTGTCATTATTACAAATAAATACATTTTAAAAAATTGGCCGATTAATCGGTATCGCATTTTCTTGGTCCTCCAATAATCGGTATCGGCGTTGAAAAATCATAATGGGTAGACCTCTACTTGATATTCAGTCACAGGAGACTCATCTTAGCCAGTCTGGCTAAAGTGAACTCTGCTGAACCCACCTCCTCATTGAAGAGCTTGCTGGTCTCCTTCTTGATGGGGTCGATGAGTTGCACCTGTCCAGCCGAGAAGCCCACCAGCAGGGAGACGCTCTCTGCCGTGGCCGTGAGGGGGTTGAAGTCATGACACGTGGGCTGCGTTCCTTTGTAGATCCTCTTGTCTATGGGCTTGCTCAGGTCAGCAGCCTTGTGAAGAAACACAAGACACAGTCAGAATCACATTTAGCAATTATCTTAGTTCAACATACACCTCAGTGATTTTACAAGGCCACTCCTGTCACTATAACACCTGCAGGTAATGCACTAACCTAATGAGAACCAGTGGTAATGCAACAGAAGGCCTATTAGCCAACTGAAATACAGACATGAAAGCATTGGACCTCGTCTGCAGTGAACTCAAGTAGCCTCAGCCCCACCGCTTCCTTTACTTCTCTCCGAGGACTTCCTTCACACAACCCCCCCAAAAAACATCCTGGTGACCTAGAAATCATTACCTAGCAAGTAGCAACATTCTGTCAAACTTGCCCAAGGACAATCATGTCAAGGGCATTAGAGGTATCGCATGTCTGCAAATTCTACTTTATTAGGCTACCCCAGACACCGGTCCTGCTGCCCAGACAATCATTAGCACCGGCAGAGAGCGAGACAGACCAAAAGAGAGACACAGACAGAGAGAGAGAGAGAGAGACAGAAAAAGAGCTGTCCACTCCAATGGGGAAATATAGGTTACCTTGCAGTGCAAGTGTCTACCAACAGTTGTCTTGGGCAGAGACAGGCCTATGGCGAGACAACTTGATTCTAACCAGACAGATGCTTGTGTAAACACTGATGGGGTTATGTCAGTTATCTTTAGTTTTTTTTAAATTTAACCTTTATTTAACTAGGCAAGTCGGTTAAAAACTAATTCTTATTTACAAGGATGCAGGGATGGGGGCTGGGATAAAAATATAGGACAACACACACATCCCGACAAAGAGACAACACTAAATAAATAGACCCAAGACAACATAGCATGGCAGCAGCACAACATGGCAGCAGCACAAAAGAACAGCTGTTGTCAAATTCATAGGTGTAAAACATCTAAGAGCACTGGGTTTGTGGACAGCTGGTCGGTACTAGGCAGTTGGTGGTACAGTAGGATGCTGTAGATGGATTTGAGGCCCCCGGAAAGTATAGGTTAGGTTATCACCCGTAAGATGAGTAGCGATATTGATGAGGGACAATAGTTTTTCCTGTCAGCATGAACTGACCAGGAAAACCTCCTGGCCCTAGTTTTATAACTGGTGTCCAGACTTCAAGTGTTTCTTAGGAAATCCAGGAAACCTACTGGCCCAAGGGCCATACTTTGATACTGTAGGACTCTGGTGGTCTAACTCACCGTTTCCAAAACTAGATCCCAGGGCCCCCCTCCTGGGTGCACATTTTAGTTTTTGCCAGAGCACTACACAACTGTGTAGGGTAAACATTAAAGCATGCACCCAGGGGGGGGGGTGGCAGGACTGAGTTTGGGAAACCTTGGTCTAACTGAGTGGAGGACCAACGGAGGCAGTGGGGGAGGTAAGGCTGTCATAAGACTGTTGACTGATCTGTCAGAGCAGGGCCAGCACTAATGAAATTAGGATCTTTTACACACTTCAATATGCCAAGAGTCCATGCAGTTCCAAATCCCTGGACAAACCAGTAGCCAAAGCCCTAATCTATCCACAGAACTTTTACTAATGTGAAACATCTCTGTGTCCCATCCAGTACAATATCCCGCTGATCTGTGTACCATCATCAGATGAATAATACCATGGCAAATTCAATCACACACCAAGGGCCACAACAGGGGGCACAGATATGATCCCTAAAAGACCTAACTCTGAACTCCAGCATAAGTGAGATAAAAGTGTGAGTGACTGCACACTGGGTCAGCGGAAAAAAATATATACCCATTTTGCCAATTAGGCAAGAAGATGCTTAGCCTTCTGCCTCCTTGTCATCAACTGAGAAATGTCCTCACAGACACTGCTAAAATATAATCCAATGCCACTATCAAATTAATTAGGAGATTTCAACACAGACTAGGCTATGTCCTAAGTCTTTGGTAATGAGCGAGAGACTGTAGGCCTATTCACAAAGCCGACCCACTGGGCTCGCTGACATCTCAGCTGTTTGCTCGGTTATCTAGTCAGGCAGTAGCTCTGCTGTCCTATACCTGATGGGTATACTACAAAGCAGGACCAATGAGTTAGCCAGCTATCTTTGAACACCAGAAATTACTATTGATTTTCTGGTTCATTGAGAAAGCTAAAATTAGATGTGTTTTTGGTTGTTCAGAAAAATTAGACCATGCCGATTTCCTGCTTATCTTTAAAAAAAAAAAAATAGTTGGGGAAGTTAACTCACTGGCTAACTCATTGGTCCTGCTTTGTAGAATACCCATCTCGTCTTCGCTGATTACGGGAAGGACTACAGAGACCTCAGTTCAGTCATGTACCGTGGCTATTGCCAAATAGCCCGATATACACCGCCAAAGCCTAGTGGTTAGCTTCTTCCAAAAGCAAGCTTCTCTTGGTAACAGCAGATAATCCCCTCCTGCAGACAGACAAACTGCAGACAGTTCAGGTCAGAGAATGTATAAAATGTTTGCAATGTGCTCGTTAGCATTTAGTTTGTATTCTCGATGGGATGTTACATGTACGTGTTAGCATTGCTAACGTTGGGATAACAGAGGCTCAGTGGGGTTTGAAAAAAATGCGCCCATTGTGCCGGTATTACCGAATATCCCGGAATCGCACAAGGTCAGTATGAAGGTTCAACAATCTGGATACCGTCCAAGCAACTAATCACTTTGCTAGATAGCGATAGCTACTAAATTAGCAAATCAAATGCACAACTGCAGAGCATTTAGCACATTTTAGACAGTTAACTTAGAAGTTACAAGATATCTAGCTGGCAAACATTTAGTTGTGAATTCCGTACTGAAACTATATCACCTAGTGCTTCCTGCACAACAGTGAGTGACTCAAGGCTCTGGTCTCGTTGTTGTGTGCTTGTAAACAAACACCACGTGACTGGTGCCTACCGGTAAGCTTCATAATGAAACATTATGTGACAGATGAAATTATTAACATATTACACAAGTTGACTGCAGTTAATTACTTGACAAGTAGCTTCAAATATTCAAATGTATTAAAAATGTTCGAAGACAATTTCAACGATATTGAAAAACCATCCCATGGCTTTCCAAATACCCAGGTATACCACTAAAACCAACATCGATTAGTCAGAAACACTTGCAAAAATTGAGGTGATAACTTAAACTTAAAATATCTTACAATCACCCACACAAACCTACTCCATCCTCGAAGTCCCCATGTTAACACCAACTAGGCCAACACAGCAAGTCCTAGAAGCAGTTCAACATCTTCCTCATCATAACAATAGAAATGCCCGAGCAGCCACAACACACGATAAGTTAATGGTGTCTGACAATGTGATGTAAGTTTCACTTGTTTTAGGTTTTGAACAAGTTTAGAAATGTGAAGACACAAACAATAGGACATATCATCATAGTCATTATCACGAGATGCCTTAAACAGCTCGATGCGATGACATCATCCCTGCCACTATCAGACCCAGACAAATCACTTGCATATCATCATCCAGAAACACAGCTCGCTTCCAACCAAACACACTTTCACAATAAACAGTACCAAGCTGGCTTTGGGGCCTTGAAGGACTAGCATAGGACACATAACTAGTTGTCTATACAGTAGTTGACTATTCTATGATCGCAAAGAACCTGTGCAGAGTAAATAAAAAAGAGCACTAAAAACACACTGTTGTCAGTTATCACTCTAACCTCAAAATACACAATATGTATATTACTTAACGTGTCGCATTTAACGTACTCTGCAACTGCAGAAGATGTCAATCAACATGTCAGAACTGAAGACGGGCAGCTCCAAGGTTAAAGCATATTCACATAGCTAGAGAAAACAAACAGTCCAAGAGGCCATTCACTTGAATCGAACCGGTTAGTTGGCTAACTAGATGGGCGATATGCACATACCAGCACTTCTCCACAGGGTGCGGGCAAAACAAACTGTGGCGATGCTACTAACTAGCTAGTTAGCCACCATAGCTAAGTGGCCTACTCTGGCTAGCTATCTGCGCACGTCAGTGAAACTTCTAAACTGGACAGCACATTGCTATGCATTTGAACACGCACATTAGCTTTTTAAGAATAAAAGTTGTCATCTTTGAATGCAGTTTACCTTTCTTACGCCTTTGTAGATGTAAAAGTACAGTTCCCGGCCCACATTGAAACAGATTCTGTCGCCGTTGCCTGACTGGTCGTTCACGTTCACGAATGAGACTTTTACCGGATTTGAGCCCTGTGAATTAAAAGGCACCCTGTTAGGGCGGCTATATTCGGAGTGAGTGAGGAGTTTATAGACACCTTCCCGAGTGGTGAATTGAGTTTTAATTTCGTTCATCTCCTTCCCTCCTCCCTCCGCAGCCATCTTGGAAATTGGCGTTCATCCTGTCCAAAACCCGGATCTTACCAACGATGTGTATTCAACCTGGATGATAGACCGAGACTGGGTATTAAAGCCAACGCGCACCCATCTTGGTACTCCTCCTCCGTTCAAAAAAAAGAAGATTTGGAAGTTACATAAATGCTTGAATAATGTTTAAATTCATTTTTGGTACGTTTATTATATTACAGACACCTTAATGCATAGTTTTAAATTGTATAATGTGAGCTAAACATTTAAAATATATATATATACACAGTACATGTCAAAAGTTTGGACACACCAACTCATTCAAGGGGTTTTCTTTATTTTTTAAACTATTTTCTACATTGTAGAATAATATTGAAGACATCAAAACTATGAAATAACACATATGGAATCATGTAGTAACCAAAAAAGTGTTATATAAATCAAATATATTTTATATTTGAGATTCTTCAAAGTAGCCAACATTTGTCTTGATGACAGCGTTGCACACTCTTGGCATTCTCTCAACCAGCTTAATGAGGTAGTCACCTGGAATGCATTTCAATTAACAGATGTGCCTTGTTAAAAGTTAATTTGTGCAATTTCTTTCCTTCTTAATGCGTTTGAGCTAATCAGTTGTGTTATGACAAGGTATGGGTGGTATACAGAAGATAGCCCTGTTTGGTAAAAGACCAAGCCCATATTACGGCAAGAAAAGCTCAAATAAGCAAAGAGAAATGAGAGACCATCATTACTTTAAGACATGAAGGTCAGTCAATCTGGAAAATTTGAAGACCTTAGAAAGTTTCTTCAAATGAAGTTGCAAAACCCATCAAGCGCTATGATGAAACTGGCTCTCTGAGGACCGCCACAAGAAAGGAAGACCCAGAGTTACTTCTGCTGCAGAAGATAAGTTCACTAGAGTTACCAATCTCAGAAAATGCAGCCCAAATAAATGCTGTCACAGAGTTCAAGTAACAGATACATCTCAACATCAACTGTTCAAAGGAGACTGCGTGAATCAGGCCTTAATGGTCAAATTGCTGCAAAGAAACCACTGCTCAAGGACACCAATAAGAAGAAGAAGAGACTTGCTTGGGCCAAGAAACACGAGCAATGGACATTAGACCAGTGGAAATCTGTCCTTTGGTCTGATGAGTCCAAATTTGTGATTTGTGGTTCCAAACTATGTCTCTTTGTGAAACGCAGAGTAGGTGAACAGATGATCTCCGGCATGTGTAGTTCCCAACGTGAAGCATGGAGGAGGTGTGATGGTGTGGGGGTGTTTGCTGGTGACACTGTCAATGATGTATTTAGAATTCAAGGCACACTTAACCTGCTTGGTTGACCTGGCCTCCACAATCACCTGACCTCAACTCAATTCAGATGGTTTGGTATGAGTTGGACCGCAAAGTGAAGGAAAACCAGCCAACAAGTACTCAGTATATGTGGGAAATCCTTCAAGATTGTTGGAAAATCATTCCAGTTGAAGCTGGTTGAGAGAATGCCAAGAGTGTGCAAAGTTGTCATCAAGGAAAGGGTGGTTACTTGAAAGAATATAAAATATACTTTTTTGGTTACGACATGATTCCATATGTGTTATTTCATAGATTTGATGTCTTCACTATTATTCTACAATGCAGAAAAAAAAAACCTTGAAAGAGTACGTGTGTCCAAAATTTTGACTGGTACTGATAGAGCATGCACTCCTCAGTTGAGACCACAACCAACGCGCTAAAAGCTTCAATGTGTTAATACTTCAGTTTAGCGAGAGAAGTGAGGAATTTGGTGAGGCAAAATACATTTATAAACCCTCAACAAAATGCATGTGATAGTTTGTCTAGGTAGCAAAACGTTCCAGTGGAATTGCATGGACATATACTTTCTTATTGTGGAGAATTAGGTCCTTGAATCATGTTTTACCTTAGCCCATAGGCCGGCAGATGACGATATTGAGTCGTTTCATCATACCATCCAAAGGCAGTTTATGAAACGTGAATGAAACTGTGTATGATGTGAAACCATCCAAAGGTAAGATGAAATGGCTCAATATCGCCATCTGGTGGCCTTTAGGCTAGGTAGACCATCATGCGAAAAACGCTCGTGAATGCTGCAAATGTCGAAGTCGTTCTAAAAAAGTAATCCTTCAATTTGGATATGACCATTTTACAATTGTGAAATGTATATTCATGTTGTGGATATTCATATTTAATTAATTTGATCGAGCCTACTACATTATTTTCGTCTGTAGCCCACTCTTCATCCATGCAACATCAGATCTCTATTTTATCTGATCACAATTCTTCTGAATTGAAAATAACTCACAGGGAACATGTCTAACCCAAATGTAAGGATACGCTTGAATGAATTAAATACGTATATTACCATTCAAAATTGCATACTCGAGTCATCCGGTCCCAATCATCAGAGTTGTAAGCGATTACATGTATTCCTTAACGTTCATTATTTGTCCGGTCCATAAGTTCCCCATATCATGGTCTGAGTCAAAATCAAACTGTTCTGTCTCCTCTAGCAGTTGCCTCTCAATGTTTCCAGACATCAGGGGAGATGCAACTTCTCCAAACAACTAGATACATACTGCTTTACTCGCCTGTTGCTAATAGTGCCATCCTCTGGGCAGTCTCTGCTCAAACACACATGCCGGAGAATTCTGGTCTTTTCCATCATTTTCTGTATGTTCATGATTTGACATTTGTCTTACCATGATGTCTGCTAAAAATTAAGACACGAGTTGCATCGTACTGCTTTCTCCATTATATACATTTTCTAATTTCAAATCAATCAAATCAAATTGTATTCGTCATGCTTTCGTAAACAACAGGTGTCAACTAACAGTGAACTGCTCACTTACAACCCCTTTCCAACAATGCAGAGAAAATAGCCTACTCATGTTCCACTCAAACAAAATCAACATATTCCACATCTTGTTTATATCATCATTATAACTAAATCAGCAGTAGTGTCACCATTAGGACACAAAAAAGGCCCTCTTGTTGAGGTAAAACCACGCAAAATTATTTCTTTCTATAGACATGAATGTGTATTAAGGATAGAAAGGATCAAAGAATGTGGAAGTAAACTCTGTAGCCAATCTTCCAACACAGTTTCCGTGGCCTGGAACAGAACCATTACTCTAACACATCAGCTATTCTTTCTCAATCTCACTAGCCAAAAAAAGACTTGTTGCCTGTTATCTTTTCGGAGGCCTTCTGCCCTGAGTCTGTCTGTCCGAAGGGTTCTGGTGGGAGCAGGTGGTTGGAAAGGCTATGGTGGGGCCTGCTGGGCCAGGCCTGACAGACGCTATCAGGACGCCTCTGGCCCCTGAGTGACAGGCACCCCCTGTGACTGTGCTGCCCTATAAGGACACATGTGGTTTACGGCGACAGACCCCTCACAGATCTCACTATCACCCTCACCCTACTGGTCCTTTCTTTAGCCCCCCCCTACTCTATACTGTAGTGGGACTGGGCATTCCTTCTGGAAGCTTCTGAATGGGAGCTTCGAGAAAGCGCCTCTTGTATAAAAAGACAGGAGCAGGCCCAGGGGTCCTCAGATACAGCGAGTGAGAGGACATTCACCTGAATCCATAGAGGATTAGGACCAGTGAAATACAGAGATTTAAATACTAGATTCATCTGCAAAGGAACAGCAGAGACGCTCTGAGATTCAATCTACAGTGATCAGAAAACGCCAAGTGAAGCACAGGAGCACAGTCTTATCTTGTCAAGGTAAGAGGGAGGTAGATGAAAGGCAAACCAAATGAATAGTTACTTGCAACTCAGGAGTGTAAGGAAGGTCAATAGAAAATATTCTGGATATACATTATGCATTAATTTTATAAAGGTGAAAGACCAGCAGGAAACAAGCAGCCTACAGTATGTTTGTACTCCATACGGAATAATGTATACCGGGGAAGAATTGAACCGTATTCATCTGAAATAGCATTAAATCAGTGGGGAGAATTTAACAGACTGTTTTCCTGGGTCTGGTAGAACCCTTTGTGTGAGCATGCTAGGAGATGAGCACATGGAATATGACCCTGGTTAGAGGGAGAGAGAGACATGGCAGCTGAAGAGAAGGACGAGAAGAGAGGCTTGGCAGTCGGCACAGAGAACAATTACAATCAAGTTACCTATAACAAGTTATTAAAGAATGCATTTACCAGACCTCAAAGTGTCTTAGACCAGAACCTATAAGATTAATATAGTCAGTTTGAAGCGAAGGGCAATGATGGATTCATAGATGCATTGATCTGGGAAAAGTAGTTTTATGAAGCCTTGATCATTTTTATGGACAAGATGCTGCTTTAGGAAAAAGTGTCTTCAATGGGGAAGAATGTTAATGGCATTTGATGAATACTTCTCAGTATATCAGGACAATTCCATGCTGAAGACATAAAACTCAACATTTCTCTATTCAAGACAAAAGTCTTACATCATCTTAGTCACATTCACATACCACTACAGCTGTTGGCAAGGGGGTGTGAAGATTCTGTAAACTCCACCCTCTTTTCAAATGGCAGAGGCCTTGATTGACAGATGGTGCCTGTGCAACAGGAGCCTCCAATGGAGGGCTGTAAAACAGCTGCCTTTCTTCCTCAGCACTTCTATCTCTCATTGCCATGTGGCTGACTAGACTTGAGGCTTTCTAGAAAAAAACAGGTGTCTCCAGATGTTAAAAGCTTTAAAAAGGCAACATTTCCTGCAATGACTATTTGTATGCTACTATAAGTTTTGTTTTCTTCAATTACGCTGAAACAAGACTTATTGCAAAATGCAGCAAAAAGCCTAAAGTGCTTTTAAAAAGCATGTCTTCTGAATAGCCTTAATACAAGAATATTCAGCCATTCTTAGGATAATAAAAGTACAATTAAAGATCTTTCAATGTCTGCCATTTTGTTTCTCTAGATGCCAGAGATAGCCAGCCACACCATGGAGGAGGAAGTGGAGACCTTTGCCTTCCAGGCTGAGATCGCCCAGCTGATGTCCCTGATCATCAACACCTTCTACTCCAACAAAGAGATCTTCCTTAGGGAGCTCATCTCCAACTCCTCAGATGTGAGTAGATTAATCATAATGCTGAATTGTCCCATGTAACATTTTACCTAAGTAACCAACCACTCATACACTGCACTCTGAGCCAATAGAGAAAACAAGTTATAGCTCAGAGTTAGCATGCCAACCACCTTGTTAAATTAGCTCAAGCTATCAACCAAGAGACCTATTTTTACCATTGTGACCTATTTTTTCATGTTCTGACAGGCTTTGGACAAGATCAGATATGAGAGCTTGACAGATCCCACCAAATTGGATTCCTGCAAGGACCTAAAGATTGAGGTCACCCCTGACCTGCGCACTCGCACCCTGACCCTGGTTGACACCGGCATCGGCATGACCAAAGCCGACCTGATAAACAACCTGGGAACCATCGCCAAGTCTGGCACCAAAGCCTTCATGGAGGCCCTGCAGGCTGGAGCTGACATCTCTATGATCGGGCAGTTCGGTGTGGGTTTCTACTCCGCCTACCTGGTGGCTGAGAGGGTGACTGTCATCACCAAGCACAACGATGATGAGCAGTACATCTGGGAGTCTGCAGCTGGTGGCTCCTTCACTGTCAAAGTTGACACTGGTAAGCCTTTTCAACCGTATTGTTTAATATGCTACTACAAACACATTTATCCAATACAACACTATAAACCCTCTTCTTGCATAACTTGAATCTGCTGTGCAACAATGTCATTCTAAAGGTAGTAAGCCTAGATCCAATGTGTGAGTCTGATTTGTCCGACCTGAAGGTGAGTCCATTGGCCGTGGCACCAAAGTGATCTTGCACATGAAGGAGGACCAGTTTGAATACTGTGAGGAGAAGCGCGTCAAGGAGGTTGTGAAGAAGCACTCCCAGTTCATTGGCTACCCCATCACACTCTATGTAAGTTCTAATTGAGCTCTATATTTCTTTAGTCGTAACAAAATATTGGGGAGATTAACTGAAATATACTGTATAAACTAGGGAAGTAACCTTTCGATAATAGTGGACCCAAACATTGCTCCCTATAGTAGGCAATTCCTTAAAACGTTTTAATAACATGAACATTTTCATCAAGGTGGAGAAGACTAGAGAGAAAGAGGTGGACCTTGAGGAGGGAGAAAAGGATGAGGAGGCTGATAAAGATGATGCAGCTGAGGACAAAGACAAGCCCAAGATCGAGGACGTCGGCTCTGATGAGGACGAGGACACCAAGGACAGCAAGAACAAGAGGAAGAAGAAGGTCAAGGAGAAGTACATCGACGCAGAGGAGCTGAACAAGACCAAGCCTATCTGGACCCGTAACCCTGATGACATCACCAATGAGGAGTACGGAGAGTTCTACAAGAGTCTGACCAACGACTGGGAGGACCACCTGGCTATCAAGGTGAGTCTATGATAGCAACCCGAAAACGCAACCCTTATGGGTTTATCTTGATCCAACCTATGAATTAATATATTATTAGGACTGTATGAGTCAATGTTTATCTTTTTATTCCCACAGCACTTCTCAGTGGAGGGCCAGCTGGAGTTCCGCGCTCTGCTCTTTGTGCCCAGAAGGGCTTCCTTTGACCTCTTTGAGAACAAGAAGAAGAAGAACAACATCAAGCTGTATGTGCGCAGGGTCTTCATCATGGATAACTGTGACGAGCTGATGCCAGAGTATCTCAGTGAGTACTGTTCCTTAAACCTTTCATGGATACCTCCTGAGCACCTACCTCAATCAGGACTTCAAATAAAGTTGTAAGTAAGATGTCTGACCAATTGTCTTGGTCGTTCTCTCCAGACTTCATCAAGGGTGTGGTGGACTCTGAGGATCTCCCCCTGAACATCTCCAGAGAGATGCTGCAGCAGAGCAAGATCCTCAAGGTGATCCGCAAGAACCTGGTCAAGAAGTGTATAGAGCTTTTCATCGAGCTCTCAGAGGACAAGGACAATTACAAGAAGTTCTACGAGCAGTTCTCTAAGAACATCAAGGTACGCTCTTCCTCCCTTTGAAATGGCTTTTCCAAGGTACTACAGATTTTCTCCCAAACTTCTCCTTCTCTTTTTTAACATCTTTAACATCTTCCATCGTTGTGTGCCTTTTAGCTGGGAATCCATGAGGACTCTCAGAACCGCAAGAAATTGTCAGACATGCTGCGCTACTACACCTCCAACTCCGGTGATGAAATGGTTTCCTTGAAGGACTACGTTTCCCGCATGAAGGACACCCAGAAACACATCTACTACATTACTGGTGAGCTTCCCTACATTTTTCCTCTCCATTATTTTTCCTTTGTTAAATCAATGTTACATTGAAAACTTGAGAAAGAAACAGGGCAATCAAAATGTTAATAACTGTGTATCCTCTTCTAGGTGAGACCAAGGAACAGGTCGCCAACTCTTCCTTTGTAGAGCGCCTCCGCAAGGCCGGCCTGGAAGTGATCTACATGATTGAGCCCATTGATGAGTACTGTGTCCAGCAGCTGAAGGAGTATGATGGCAAGAACCTGGTCTCTGTGACCAAGGAGAGTCTGGAGCTGCCTGAGGATGAGGATGAGAAAAAGAAACAGGAGGAGCTGAATTCTAAATTTGAGAACCTCTGCAAGATCATGAAGGACATCCTGGACAAGAAAATTGAGAAGGTACAAGCACAATTTACCTGAACCTAATCCCTCTGCAAAGTGTCTTCACCTTTTAATATCAGACCACTTACAACAATTGTCACTATGACTACTAATCATCTGTTTTCAATATTGACAGGTTTCAGTTTCCAACCGCCTGGTCTCCTCCCCCTGCTGCATTGTGACCAGCACCTACGGGTGGACAGCCAACATGGAGAGGATCATGAAATCTCAAGCTCTCAGAGACAACTCCACCATGGGCTACATGACAGCCAAAAAGCACCTGGAGATCAACCCAACCCACCCTATTGTCGAGACTCTGAGAGAGAAAGCTGAGGCCGACAAGAACGACAAAGCCGTGAAGGACCTGGTCATCTTGCTATTCGAGACTGCTCTGATGTCTTCTGGATTCACACTGGACGACCCTCAGACCCACGCAAATCGCATCTACAGAATGATCAAGCTTGGCCTGGGTGAGTTGATCACGCTTATTCGCCCTCAGCGTTTGTCTTGGTTGATGGGATTGAAAGTCTCCTAGAGCAATATACAGACAGGGCTGCAAACACCAAGTAACTGACAGAAATATCATGGTAGTACAATGGTAAGGAATATGGCTTTTGCTTTTTCCATACTTTGGCTGTCTGAATAGCAGTTAGTACACCAACTGAAGATGGTGTTCTAATGTAGACTATTTCTTCCCATCTACAGGCATCGATGATGATGATTCAGCAGTGGAGGACATCCTCCAGCCCAGTGAGGATGACATGCCTGTCCTGGAGGGAGATGATGACACCTCTAGAATGGAGGAAGTTGACTAAAGATATTACAGAAGTACATCATTTTATTTCTGCCTTTTAACTCTTTATTTTGTAAGTATTTTTTTTTGTTGTCCCAAATAGACTTTCCAATTTACATTTTCCATTACTGTCGAGCTGTGGAGAAAGTATTGTATTTAATCAATCATAATTAATCAATACCATAATCATATAGTATGCCGGCTGCCTATTCATATAGTATCCCCTATTCAACTGTACTTTAATAATAGGCTATTTAATGTCAAATCAACAGGGATTTGACTTGTCTTTTTGTAACTGTGAGCTATTTTCTATGAAAAACGACAAGATTTATAATAAAGATGTATTTAGAAAAATATCTTACATCGTCTCTTTCTGGTTGATGAATCCTCTTTTTCAAATAGTCTGGATTATTGTCAGGCATGTTTATAATTCAACACAATTTAATATCTCAGA
This sequence comes from Oncorhynchus masou masou, assembly GCF_036934945.1. Lineage (NCBI taxonomy): Eukaryota > Metazoa > Chordata > Actinopteri > Salmoniformes > Salmonidae > Oncorhynchus > Oncorhynchus masou. The sequence goes on from NC_088227.1 coordinate 31,553,502, forward strand.
GATGGATGAATGGAATATTTATTTTGCATCACCTTACCCTCTCCTAAGTGCTCCCTGTAATGACAGTTTTTCACATCTTGTTTTCTTGTGAATTCTTTTGAGTTATCATGATGATGAACATGTCATGATATTGCCGTGGAAATTCAACACAGGGACACTATATTGGTATGTACTGTACCAATGACTGTTTGTTTATATGAAGGTATTAACCCTGATTTTAAAAAATAAAATACAAAATTAACCCTGATATCGCCACGCCCATAAACCCGCCTTCACAGAATTGAATGCAAGAGGGGCGTGGACAGAGTTCTAGCGTTTGATTGACATTCCATCGCTCCTCTCAGTGCACACACTCATCCTACACACTGTAGAAGAACAGTTTTGGAAGAGTCCAGACGGTTCTAGAAGCTGAGGATTTCTCGAAGACACTCAGCTGGGATAAAACCTTGCCAGTTGTCCTCCTCTCCCCATCTTTGGCGTTAGCTGGCTGGGTTGTGTTTGGTCAGGAACCAACTTCTGAAGACGAGTACAGGGACATTTCCATCCACAGTAAGGTAAGAAATTAAATAACATTTTCCAACAGTAAAATGAGTGTCACTCTCCAAGTCATACAGTCAGTGGTAGTCAGTGGTAATATATAGATTATATTTCATTTCTTTGCCATCAGAAAAATCCACCCAAAACATTATTTTGTTGCAATGAATTCCATTGTACTTTTCCTAATTTCCTTCCATTATTTCACCATAGCCCACCGTCCATACGTTTGCATTCATTATATTATGAAGCTGACCTATAAAACCTGCAGTATATCCCGTCATGGATCTTGACTGTCTGTCACACTTTGATCATTTTTCTGAAAATGATTTTCATTCACTTTACTAAATAACTATTCATCACGAGTTGGATAATATTTCTTCAAGTAGGAAATTCATAAATATAAACATAAATCGTTATAATACACAGTCGCGAGGAGGAGATTGCGATATGATAGATAGAAACGGATTATGCCCTGGTAGGTTCTAGAATCATGTCATTTACCGTACCAACCGGCAGGTGGAGCATGTTTGTCCGATGTTACTTCAAACCACGTGCTTTCGGTCAGATTACGCTGAGATTTGACGATGAATGAGTTTTATTTTTATATATATCTATCCGTCCCTCTAAAAGCTGTTGCTTATTAGCGCATCGTCATTGTGGCTGGTACTTCCATAGCCTACCGGCAGTGTGGAATGTAGAATATTCGATTATATTATAGTGCGCCTGTTCAGAGTAGACAATTATCCATTGATGTAATTTCCTTACAATTAATTTCAGTTTATTGTTGAATACATTCCTCTTTAAAATAAGCTATTGTAATGACCTGACTAGATCATAAATGAACAATTGTCCAGACAGAGGCTTGAGTTTGCGAATTGACGGTTTATTAAACCAACTTTACACAGGCTACTGTTTGGGCCGTAGCACACGCCAAAAAGATGACAGATAACCCACAAGCCAATCGTGACCTTCTCTTGGGAAGCCCAGACGTAAGAGAGAGAGAACAAAAAGCTGAACCTGGTCTTAACTTCCAATGCTCCACCCCCCTGCCCAACCCCCCTCCGCCACTCCGCCAACCACCAGGATGCCCGGCATCAGAACATTCCAGGCATTCCCGTGATTGGCAGATAGCAGGTTGATTGACATGTCGGACCCCGCGAACACCGGGTACTGGTCAGTACAACACAACCACCTCCTAGCCTAACACATAACACACAGCTGTCTGTGCGGGTCGCTACACTATGTAAAATGTAAGAATATACTTACTACATTTTGAGGGAGACATTTGGAAAAGTATTCATACTTCTAGGGGGGGGTTATATTTATGACTATGTGGTCGTCTCATCTTGCTATCTTTAGATGAATGCACTAACTGTAAATCACTCTGGATAAGAGCATCTGCTAAATGACTAAAATGTGGCAAGGACCTGTGGCTTCTCTGCTGATGGTTTGCATTTGGTGGATTACAGTCATGAAGTCAATGCAGCTGTGAGGAACAGAAAGGACAGTCTGTCACACACCATCTGTCTGTTTTAAGCTATAAATCCTTTACGGAACTCCATGCAGGTGCACGAGCTCGTGCGCACATTAAAGGCCCAGTGCTGTCAAAAACATGATTTCCTGTGTTTTATATATATTTCCAAACCGAGGTTGGAATAATACTGTGACATTTTGAAAATTATGATAATTCCCTTTTAGTGTTTGAAAAGAACACCTGACATTTCAGCCTGTTTTGGTGGGATGGAGTTTTGACCTGCCTGGTGACATCACCAGGTGGTAAATTATTTAAGATGCAATGTGTAACTTTTTGGGTGACCTGACCAAATGCATATAGAAATGTGAGTTAATGATCTGAATGTTCATTGAAAGCAAGTCTAAGAAGCGGTAGATTTGTTCTATGTGCGCTATTGTTTTGCTTCCCTAAAGTTTAGATTTTGCATCTTACTTCTGGTTTTGTACACCAGCTACAAACAGCATAAAGTTGTTATAGAAAATATATTTCACGGCAGTTTAGATTGTACAATGATTCTCGACACTACTTGTTTTGTCACATGAACTGAAATTAGCTAAACTATTTTAATTTTTGCAACCAGGAAATGGTTCAGTGATTTCTACATGGTACACCTTTAAAATAGGCCAATAAGAAAGATACTTCCTAACCTCTCTGCCAATAATGGCTAGTTTTCAGTTTCTCACTCAGACCACTCCCAGACAGTCCTAGCAAAATTCTTGCTTGAGAAAATAATTGAAATTAAAATGACTGCATTGGACCTTTAAGTCTGAAACGCAAATGTCAGGTCCAGCCATGTCTTATGGTTTTGAGAACTAGTATTGTGTCAGTAACATCCCTACTAGCCACTCACTGACTGCCGTTGACCTGATGGAGCTGTCTGGACTGCCATGACCATACTGACACAGTGGTTAATTTGGGGTAGAGTTGAAAAATGTGTTTTTTGACGGTGACGTCAGGTTGCACAACTTCGGCTGGACTGACAGTCCAAGGAGTGATGCAACCCGTCAGAAGACAGTCTGACGTGTTGTGTTGTCTCCTTCTCAGAGTGTGTGTCTGTCTCCACAGATGCCAGAAGCCCATGACGCTCCGATGGAGGAGGAGGCAGAGACCTTTGCCTTCCAGGCTGAGATCGCCCAGCTGATGTCGCTGATCATCAACACATTCTACTCCAACAAAGAGATCTTCCTTAGGGAGCTCATCTCCAACTCCTCAGATGTGGGTACTTCAGACACCACAAGCACTTAGACTTCTTGGTAGTTTAGTATTATTTGACAATTCATAAAATACACAGGCATTTTACTTACATTCCTAGTTTATTGCACCACTATTAATATTTGAAGTATCTTTAGATTGTTTAAATTCATATTTTATTAAACACAATAAAATATTGACGTAGCCTGCAGTATACATTTACATATAATTAAGAGTTTTGTTAATCTTGTGCTGAGGTCGGTGTGAAATCAAAATTCAGATGTATTTAGACCTATTTATTTTCAATCGACTACTAGGCTCTGGACAAAATCCGCTATGAGAGCCTGACAGACCCGACCAAGATGGACTCTGGCAAGGACCTGAAGATCGAGGTCATTCCAAACAAGGAGGAGCGCACCCTGACCCTGGTTGACACCGGCATCGGCATGACCAAGGCCGACCTGATAAACAACCTGGGAACCATCGCCAAGTCTGGCACCAAAGCCTTCATGGAGGCCCTGCAGGCTGGAGCTGACATCTCTATGATCGGGCAGTTCGGTGTGGGTTTCTACTCTGCCTACCTGGTGGCTGAGAGGGTGACTGTCATCACCAAGCACAACGATGATGAGCAGTACATCTGGGAATCCTCTGCTGGCGGATCCTTCACCGTCAAAGTCGACACGTCAGGTAAAGACAGATTATAGTTTTACAGTGAACTGTACCACTTAACTCTATGTTAAGACTATTTTCCTGGTATGGTCTGTCCTAAACGCTGACTTGATTCCCATGTCTCTCTCCTATAGCTGAGTCTATTGGTCGTGGCACCAAGGTGATTCTGTACCTGAAGGATGACCAGACAGAATATTGTGAGGAGAAACGGGTCAAAGAAATCGTGAAGAAGCACTCCCAGTTCATCGGATACCCCATCACACTCTTTGTAAGAACTAGTAGGCGTGAGTGGATTCAATTGTAGCTAGTGTGAAATCAACCTCTAGATGTAGTGGGAACTCCACTGAGTGACTACTACGTTGTTGGAAGTACATCTCAAGGATCCTTTCAGATTTGCATAAGAGGTCAAGGGAGGGGGTAGGAAGAGATTTCAGATCGGACAAGTAACTGATTGGACGATAAATTGATGCTGATAACATTTTTCACTTTTTTCATTTTTATATCGAATGTGAAACAGACACAGTGAATGAAATATTTCTGCCAACTTCCCTCTAAAAATAACTTACTGTACACCAACTCTGTCCCCTAACATGCCCATGATCCTCTCTGTTCAGGTGGAGAAGGAGCGCGACAAGGAAGTGAGTGATGATGAGGCAGAGGAGGATGAGGAGGAGAAGAAGAAAGATGGGGAAGGAGAGGAGGACAAACCTGATATTGAGGACGTAGGCTCGGACGAGGAGGATGACCATGATCATGGCCACGACGGCACATGTGGGGACAAGAAGAAGAAGAAGACGAAGAAGATCAAGGAGAAGTACATTGACCAGGAGGAGCTGAACAAGACCAAGCCCCTTTGGACTCGTAACCCTGATGACATCACCAACGAGGAGTACGGAGAGTTCTACAAGAGCCTGACCAATGACTGGGAGGAACACCTGGCTGTCAAGGTGAGGATATTCTATTTATATTGGCCAAACGAATACATTTCCACACTATTTACAAAGTTTCACTCTGATTTGTAAAGTCATAGGTAGTACCAATATTGGTCAGTTAATAATGCTTGAGCTAATTTCATAATGGCATACAGTGTACATGAAGATTTGTTTTAGTTAGTTGTTGACCTTCTGTTTTCTTCGACAGCACTTCTCAGTGGAGGGCCAGCTGGAGTTCCGTGCCCTGCTCTTTGTGCCTCGCCGTGCGCCCTTTGACCTCTTTGAGAACAAGAAGAAGAAGAACAACATCAAGCTGTACGTCAGGAGGGTCTTCATTATGGACAACTGTGACGATCTGATCCCTGAGTACCTCAGTAAGTCAGATAGAACTGAAGTAGATGCTCACATAGAGCAGGTCTGTGAATGATTAACACAGCTATAGTCTCATCTGACCCATATTGTCTTGGTCATTCTCTCCAGACTTCATCAAGGGTGTGGTGGACTCTGAGGATCTCCCCCTGAACATCTCCAGAGAGATGCTGCAGCAGAGCAAGATCCTCAAGGTGATCCGCAAGAACCTGGTCAAGAAGTGTATAGAGCTTTTCACAGAGCTCTCAGAAGACAGAGAGAACTACAAGAAGTACTACGAGCAGTTCTCCAAGAACATCAAGGTCAGTTTCATACTAATGTGACACTGTAAACATAGTAATAATGGATTATATTATTAGACAGAGCTTTTCACTCAATTTCTGACAATTGATGTGTAACAGCAGCACCCACCACATGGGTGGTACACGGCAACCATTTTGTGCCAACATGCTCACCACACATCAGCTATCATCATTGTAACATTACCTTCAAGGTCAGCCTGAACTAAATCTAGGTTGCGACAGTCACCTTGTATCTAGTGGTATAATAGGATGTAGGAGACAAGCTAGGTGGATACTATGTCATATACCCACCTGTTCTTTGAAGAATCATTGGGGAACATTCTGAAAGGTGTAGCTGTAGAATGTTCCACTAACCTTTAACTGGTCTGATCCCCTCGCCATCTTGTCTCCTCTAAACCTGATGTAAGCTGCTTAGGACCCTGTCGCTCAGAGTGCTCCTTACCGCCATCTTGTCTTGTTGAAGTGGGTTTGCATGACTAGGGTCAGCCTCTATGGCATATTGGCCTTGGATTCCAAGTTAAAACAATCTGCAGGGGGCACACCTTTCATGTCCTCCGGAATTATATGAAATCTGGCTCTATTCTTAAAGGACGTTTACCTTACTGACACAAGGCAACAAACAAGCCCCTTCTAGATATCATATTTGTCAGAACTTTGGGTTACTTCCTGGAAAATGAAAGTCTCGTAATGCACCAAGATACTTTCTGGGTGACTTGTTGTTTAACTTAGATCTGTGTTTTCTTTCTCAGCTGGGTATCCATGAGGACTCTCAGAACCGAAAGAGGCTGTCAGACATGCTGCGCTACTACACCTCAGCCTCAGGGGACGAGATGGTCTCCCTGAAGGACTACGTCACACGCATGAAGGACACCCAGAAACACATCTACTACATCACTGGTGAGGAAACACTCCTCACTGTACAGCCCAGTTCATAGGTTGTCAGATGGTAGGAACCTGTTTGCTCAAGTTTCTTTACCTACTGCATGTTCCAGGCGAGACCAAAGACCAGGTGGCCAACTCCGCATTCGTGGAGCGCCTCCGCAAGGCTGGCCTGGAGGTGATCTACATGATTGAGCCCATTGATGAGTACTGTGTCCAGCAGCTGAAGGAGTATGATGGCAAGAACCTGGTCTCTGTGACCAAGGAGGGTCTGGAGCTGCCTGAGGATGAGGACATGAAGAAGAGACAAGAAGAGCAGAAGTCTCAGTTTGAGAACCTCTGCAAGATCATGAAGGACATCCTGGAGAAGAAAGTTGAGAAGGTGAGGACGCTTAATCACACTGCTTACAGATATCATGTTGCTGAATAGGTCCTTTATGATAAGGCAAATGTCAGGAGGCTTCACTTTACCTCAAAATGTCACCAATAAACCTAACTTTATTTACAAGCTCACTGACAGTACAACGATTGCCTGATTCAATGCTGTTCTGACCCCCCCCCAGGTGACAGTGTCCAACCGCCTGGTCTCCTCCCCCTGCTGCATCGTGACCAGCACCTACGGATGGACGGCCAACATGGAGAGGATCATGAAGGCCCAGGCCCTGAGAGACAACTCCACCATGGGCTACATGGCTGCCAAGAAACACCTGGAGATCAACCCAGACCACCCCATTGTGGAGACCCTGAGGCAGAAGGCAGAGGCTGATAAGAATGATAAGTCTGTGAAGGACCTGGTCATTCTGCTGTTTGAGACGGCTCTACTGTCCTCTGGGTTCACCTTGGATGACCCTCAGACACACTCCAACCGAATCTACCGGATGATAAAGCTAGGCCTGGGTTAGTTGATTTGCTCAAACAAATGACGATGTTTGTGATCAATTGTAACCCCTTTGCCTGTCGTCCTTTTGTGTTTTCTGATCTGAAGGACCCATGTTGGTGTAATCAGTAAGGTCATATTGTCTCCATCTAGCCCTCCAGTATACTATACTTAACATTAAGTGGCCTAGATATGAGAGAGAACCTTGTTAAAACTTCAGTAACTGACCATGACTCATTCCTCCCCCTCTTCACCTGTCCAGGTATTGACGAGGATGAGCTGACCCCTGAGGAGCCAACTTCAGCCCCCATCGAGGACATGCCTCAACTGGAGGGAGATGAGGATACATCCAGGATGGAGGAGGTTGACTAGACCAGCTTGCTCAGCTGCAGTGTTACTGTAACTATGGCAGTTTGCTTCGGCACTAGTAGTGTTAACAGGACGAATTTGTTTGTTCATAACCCTGGAATGCCTCCCCCCTTGCCCTCTTACTTGATCCAAAATCCCTTGACCCGCATTGACCACATGCAGTTCAGATTAATTCCCCTAAATGTTAAAATCTTTTGAAGAAAAACAAGAGCCTGTTGACATTTTTTTTTTTGTATCTTGGAATTGTATCAAGCATTTTTGTATTTATTGACATTCCAATGTTCTTTTGTGTGTTGAATGTATGACTTGACTGTAAATATCTTCTCGAATTGATACGAACTTCAAATGTTGGGGACCCAAAAAATAATAAAGTTTACCACGTTAACCAATTGCATTGCTTCATTTTGCTATTTGTGTTTTCGAATAAAATTAGCTTTTCTAGCGGTTTAGTTGGATACTGTACAAATTCTCCAAAGTTATAATGGTGTACAGCTTCTTCTGTCAGTAGGGTAAGTTGATTTAAAACCATTACATTCAGCATCCTGCCATCAAGGGAAATTAGTTATTTCTTACTTTTACCACTTTTTCTCCTCAATTTCATGGTATCCAATTGGTAGTTAGTCTTGTCTCAAAGCTTCAACTCCCGTGCGGACTCAGGCAAGATGAAGGTCGAGCTGTGTATCCTCTGAAACCCAACCAAGCCGACACTGCTTGACACAATGCCCACTTAACCCAAAAGCCAGCCGCACCAAGGAAACACTGCACCTGGCGACCATGTCATTTTGCACTGCGCAAGTACACAATGGGATAAGGACAACCTTGCCGGCCAAACCCTCCCCTGACCCAGATGACACTGGGCCAATTGTGCGCCACCCCATGGGTCTCCCCGTCACGGCCAGCTGCGACAGCCTGGACTCAAACCCAGAATTTCTAGTGGCACAAATAGCACTGCATTGCAGTGCCTTAGACCACTGCACCACACCGGGAGGCCATAAGTATTATTTCTAACAAAGATGTCTATATATCTCAATGTTGTATCTCTGGAAATGATCAGATTTCATTTTAACATTAGTTTTGAAAACCATAGCTTGTCCAAAAAACGGGTCTCCTGGCACAACTTATCCCAGGACTGGGGTAAGCTGAGCCACGGTACAGCATACGTTAGGCCACCTACACATTTCTGTACTGAATTAAATATTACCACTCTTTTTAAAATATTTACTCAATTCAACACAATCACAAGTGCTTTTTTTGTCTTAATTTTAAACATATTTTAAAACGGGCTTAACACCTTACACTTTAAACATGGAGCAGGCCCTGTTAACTCATATCCCAAGTGATAATGCCTTGAATTATCCCTGGGAAGAAAACATTTCAATTTGCTCAACTTGCCATTGGCTTACACATTTTCTCAACATACCCCAAGGCCATTTTCTCAACATACCCCAAGGCAAACATTTAGACTTAATTAGCCCACAAAGCTACAAGGATGCACTTTCATGCTAGATTTTAACAACACATATTGAAACTAATAACCCAACTGATAGAAAAAAACTACCTTAATTATCTAATTTGGTTTAGAGGTTTCATGACACTTGTAAGACTAATTTGACTTGGTGAAATTTCTTACCACTTTTTCCATGTTTCTTCCTCCACACATTCCATGAAATGACCTCTTAAATATTTGGTCAAATTATTAATTATACATTTTGTGGGTGGCTCAACTTACCCCACTCTCCCCTAATGTGCTGACAAATACTTTGCATTACAATCATTGTCTACGATAACAATTACACAGTTGCATAGCCTATGAATAGACACCATGAATGGAAGGAGAAGAACTCCATAATCAGAATAAATATGCAACACAACATTATGCACTCTCATGGCATCTGCCTCTACTATGCTATCCCAAACAGACTAACAGAGATAGTTGACATATTAAACATGGTGAGGAACTGCAATACTAGTACCAGCTGCATACTATGTGCTATATGTCTCCAGCAGCTGAAAATGTAAAAAAAAAAGTTACAACCATACAAAAGAAAAACTGCTATCGAACTGCCATGTTGGAGTAGGAGCCAGATAGACACCCATCCAACTTGACTGATGTCAAACAGCTGCAGTTGTAACGTGTTTTGCCAGCAGGGCGGGTGCCAATGGGTTGGTGCTCCCATGCACACTCGTGCACTGTCTGTTAAAAAGAGACGTTGAGTCGCCTGACAGTTAGCAGCCTAATATATCAGCGAGGATAGGCAAAAATGTTCTGATGATGTTTCATCCAGACAAGTTGTGAGACACAAAGTTATATGGGCAGAGTAGCCCACATTTTGGGAGCATGGAGAGGCTAGAGACAGACAGACTAGTGAATTACAGAAGTTGGGTATTGGAGAAAGGCCACTAGTGAATACTTTGCAAGCAGTACAGTGGATGAAGGCGCGGCATGAGCATGGTGAACAGAATGCCATGGAAATGGCAGCGAAGAATGAGAAAAGCTGGCTGCAGCGGGAAGATATGTGTTGATGAAGAATGGCCAAGTACAAACTGTATTCTGTTGTCTCTGATGGCTCAGATTTTTAACCTGATGAGAGTGGTGGCAGGTGTGAAGTCCCCCCGAGTCCAAGCCTTGCCCCGATGATCATGCAAAGGATGATTCATGCCCAGTGGGAGTGACATTTTTGGAGCCAGTGGATCCCTGCCTTCTGGCTGATCCATATGTCGTCTCAGGCTGGGTAGAAAATAAGTTGTGTACTGTTAAATCTGTGAAGATAGCTCAAAGATTACTTGTGACTTCTGTCCAGAGGTAGCGGGCTCTTCTCATCACACGCCTAGGAACAAGACCTGTGACTTGCTTTGTACTCCAGAACAGGGCGCCTTTGAAAGGAGTGATTACTGAGTTGGTGTTGAGTGTTGAGATGCAGCAACTGAAATTGAAAATTCCCTGTCTGTGACACCCGTCGTTTGGTGCGACACAGACACGGTGGCGAGCATGGTGAAACGGAGAAGACATCATCTATCCTTTTGAGTTTTGAAGCAGTCTTAATTTGATCAACTAATGTTAAGATGTCAGTTATCCCCGTGAGAGATTTTGTGCCAAACCCACTAAGGTGTTTCAGATGACAAGTTTATGGTCATGTTGCAATAGTGTGTAGGAGGGAGATTCTAAGATGTGAGAAGTGCAGGAGGCCTGGGACAAAGGAATGTGTAGTATTGGTGGAAAAAACTGCCTCAATTGTGGGGGTGCCGATGTTGCTGGGGATCAGAAGTGCCCAGTGCAAGAGAGACAGGTTGAGGTTGCCAGGGTCACAGTAGAGGAGAATGTGTCATATGCTGAGGCAGTGAAGAGAGCACAGGATGAATGGTCAAAGGTGAGCAGTAGGCCTAGGCCAATACAGTGATATGAATTTGTGCTTCAGTAAGGTTTGCTTCTTTGCATCCTTTGCCTTGGTTATCAACTGTACTACAGAAATGGTATGTAAGTCACAGAAAATAGATGCAGAGCCCCACATGTTTTGAGCCCCACCTGTTTTCATGTTATTTTGGCATTAATATGCAGTTTAACAATGTATAACAATGTATAAATATGTATAAATATATATTTTGAGTTAAGAAAGTACTTTCTGTGGTGGAGGGGCATCCATCGGGAAAATACAGAGCGTAGGGGTTGCTAATCTTCTCTAGTTGCGCTGTGATTGGTTTAGTGTTCTATCACTCATGGGACACTACGTCTCCGCCAAATCTACAGGGAGAGCTAGAAAGTTCAAGCCCCCTTGCGTGCTGCCATAGATTTACATTAGAAGTGCCTATCCAAGAAGGGGCAGGATCATTGGCCACAGATAAAATTACTCAAATCATGTTATATCTACCGTAGCTTTGATTGGACTGATCATGTCAACATCATGAACAACACTCAGGCTCCCGAGTGGTGCAGTGGTCAAAGGCACAGCATCTCAGTGCTAGAGGTGTCACTACAGACCCTGGTTCATTTCCAGGCTGTATCACAACCAGACATTATTGGGAGTCCAATAGGGTGGCACATAATTGGTCTGGCCTCATCTGGGTTAGGGTTTTCCCAGGGTAGGCGGTCATTGTAAATAATAATTTGTTCTTAACTGACTTCCCTAGTTAAATAAATAAAATCATATTTTCAAAATCATAGCAAGCAGTCATCATGAATCACCTCGACAATCTACTGGCAAATCCTTGTCATATGAAAAGAAATTAAAGATAAAACGTATCAGTGCTCGTTGGCCATTGGACATAAACATTATACAAAAATTTGGAAATCGCAAATTCAACAATGAGTAGTTAGGATGGAATCGATGCCTAACTGCAAACGATGTAAAGCAATCACTATTTTGCTTCCGCTGCTATTTGATGGAGAGTGTGTGTGATCCAAGTCTGGATAAACATTCAAGGATAAACATTCACACACAACACCATGGGTCAGAAAAGGTTGAATAAATTGGCCATGCTATCAATCCAGCATAAATTCTGCCACGTTCAAAACAACTGGAAACTCGGAACTTGGAAATCTCAGACTTCAGTGAGTTCACGACAACTGGGAAAGCTGAAAAAAAATGATCTCAGACTGGGAAAATACGTTTTGAACGGTCATCCAACTTGGAATTCTAAGTCGGGAACTCTGGCCTCTTTCTAGAGCTTGGACCTGAAGATCACTGACATCATGATTCAACACTCTTTTTTTCAGAGTTTACAAATCTAGAGAATGCCAGACTTTGAATGCGAAGTTTCATGACAAAATTTGCCCACAAGCAGGACCGCACCATCTTCCTGTTCAAGTGTGCACAATGGTCCAAAAATGTCTTGTATGCTTCTGCATAAATTGTGTAATATGCCAGGGAGATATGTATACTGTAGTTAAGAAAGTAATACTAAGTGTATGTTGTGTAGTAAGATGTTAATAGCCCATGTGCATCACCCTAATATTTCAGTCCTTTTCCTTCTCACAAGTTAGCCTACTGTTCTGACTTGCTGGTGCACATGTAGCCTATAATCTGTTTTAAAGTCATCATCGAATATAGTAAGAACTTTCATTATCTGCTTATATGGCCAATTTTATTTATCCTAAGGTTCTGACTTGGTGTACAGGGAGAATACTGTAAGAACGGCCCAAGTTCTGAATTATGTCGCAGTACATTTCAAAAGTACTGAACAAATAGTTATATCGACCATGGAGGAAATTATATTGGAAGGTCGGAAGGCCCAGCTGCGTTGTTGTAGGCACGTTATTGGGGACATGAGCAGAACTCCGGAATGAGAAAATGAAGTCCCTAGAGAAAGCAGGTACAAGATGGAGCGGCAGTATTATCATAAGGAGACGTGTACTTGCAAAACGGAGAAGGAATGGAGGGGAAAAGAGAGGGAGAAGAGGGTGAGCTTGAGTCGGATAAAAATGGTGGGAAAAGGGAGATGGTTTGTCAAAGAATAATGGTAGAAAGTGTAAGCAGAGGGAGCTTGTAACACCTGTCGTCGGAAGGAGAGGACCAAAGCGCAGCGTGAAAAAAGTGTTCATGATTATTTTTATTATTAAAAAACACTCGAACAAAGTAATAAAACGACAGCGAACAGTTCTGTCAGGCAACAGAGACAAAACAGAAAATAACTACCCACCAAACACAGGTGGGGAAAAGGCTACCTAAGTATGATTCCCAATCAGAGACAACGGTTGACAGCTGCCTCTGATTGGGAACCACACTGGGCCAAAAACAAAGAAAAAGGAAACATAGAATGCCCACCCTAATCACACCTTGACCTAACCAAATAGAGAAATAAAACGGCCCTCTAAGGTCAGGGCGTGACAGCACCCCCCCCCCCCCCCCAAAAGGTGCGGACTCAAGTCTCACACACCCAATTACCTCTCTGCAGCTGTCACCACAACCTCAAATTTCTGAGACTGAGGAGACGTACTGGAAGCCTGGTGCGTGGAGCTGCCACAGGGCTTACCAGGCTAGGTAGACATACTGGAGGCCTGGTACATGGAACCGGAACAGGTCTCACCTGACTGGGGAGATGCACTGGAAGCCTAGGGCATGGTATAGGCACCGGATACACTGGGCCGTGGAGGCGCACTGGAGGTCTCGAGCGTAGAGCTGGCACAACCCATCCTGGCTGGATGCCCACTTCCGCCTGGCAAATGAGGTGCGCTGGCACAGAGCGCACCGGCCTGTGAATGCTCACTGGAGACACCTTGCGCATCACCTCATAACACGGTGCTTGACAGGTCACACGCTCCCCATGGTAAGCACGGGAGTTGGCTCAGGTCTAAACCCTGACACCACCAATCTCCCAGTGTGCCCCCCTCCCCATTTTTTTGGGGGGGGGGCTGCCTCTCGGGCTACAGTTGTTGTTGTGGACCAAAGTGCAGCGTGAAAAGTGTTCATGGCCAAAAACAAAGGAAAAGGAAACATAGAATGCCCACCCTAATCACACCCTGACCTAACCAAATAGAGAAACAAAACGGCTCTCTAAGGTCAGGGCGTGACAGAGCTGAAGACAGGAGGAGAAACGGAAGTGAATGAGGGGGAAGTATCAGAGGTGGTAGGTGTGGTGAAGTCATCGGAGACTGAGGTATGCCCAGAGGATCAGGATGAAGAAGAGTCTGTGACAGTAGGAGTGAAGCTTACAGAAAAAGTGGACTCCTGCCTTTTGACTGATCCACTTGTGGTTTCACGGTGGGCGAAAAAGAGTTGGGTCATGTGGAATCGGTGAGGGTAACTAGAAGTGGTTTAGTGATAATTGTTTGTGTTTCTGTTGGGCAAAGGAAGAATGCTTTCGAAGTAAAACTAATGGGGGCAAGAAAAGTGAATTGTTTCGTTCTCGAGAAAAGGGCACCAATGAAAGGAGTGATAACTGGGGTAGCAGTAGATATAAACGTTGACCAGCTGAGGGCAAAGATTTGAGTCTTTGCCTGACAAAGTGAAGTTAGGATATGTAAGTTATCATGTACGAGTGTATGTGCCGAATACATTAAGAAGTTACAGGTGTCAAGCTTATGGACATGTGGCAGCAGTGTGTAGGAGGGAGGGTCCAAGGTGTGAGAAATGTGCAGAAGGGCATGAGACAAAGGAATGTGTAGTATTGTGGAAAGTAGTGGAAATTGTAGGGGTGCCCATTGAGTTGGGAATCAGAAAAGTCCCGTGCGAGAGAGGCAGCTTGAGGTTTCCAGGGTTAGAGTAGAGCAGAAAATGTCATATGCTGAGGCAGTGAAGAAAGTAGAGGAAGCTGGTTAAGGGGGAGGAGTGGTGAGAGTAGTAAAGATATACCAGTACAGAGGGACAGTCCAAAAAGTGAAATACGTTTCAGTAAGATTGGATTTTTAGCATTTATAAACAGGGTTATTAATTGTACTGCAGGGATGGATCGGAAGTCTCAGAAAATGGAGGTTGTGGTGACAGCTGCAGAGAGGTAATTGGGTGTGTGAGACTTGACAGCAGAAGAGTTACAGGATGTGTTAAGTGGTGATGTCACATCCTTTCAGGGTGATGGCATGAGGTAGGAATAAATACATTTCATTAGTGGAGTAGTGGGGGTGTTCATTTTATTTTATATAATTTTGAGATTATAGAGTATAGTGTGAGATGATAGGGTATTTATTTAGTACATTTTTCTTTTTCAAGTAAAGTATAAGGGAGTTTGTACTCCAGTCTAGCCGTTAAACCTCATAGATGAAGAATAAGTTATATCGACTATGTCTGTTTTAGCTCACTCATTATTGTCTTAATTGAAATTACGGATTGCCTCTTATCCGCTCATAGTTCCCTTATGCCATAGTTTGTACATCTCAATTGTCAGTAGAAACCACATTTGTTTAAGCAAGTCAGCCATATCAGCTATGTTATTTTAAAAGGCAGTAAATGAGGCTGAATGAACAGTTTGGCTGCCAGGCATGGCTCCTCTGATAGCAAGGATTTACTCCATTGGGTTTAAAAGAAAGCTCTTTTAAAGATTTTTATGGTAGGTTACATAGGTGTAGGTTAATCGGTGGTGAAATTCTTTCATTTTTAATTTTGTATCACAAAATATAACGTGATCGACCACACACTACCGCACAGTAGGTGGCGGCGTGCACAAACAAAATATGCGAACGCCATGATACCAAAGAAGAAGAACTGCTAAACGTTGTTAGGCTTTAGCTTCTGGAGAGCGTCAGAGAGGGAACGAGGGCGGCTACATTTTTGCAATGCCGAATAAAGCGAAAAAAGAGAAGGTAAGTTGGGAGTTGGCTTGCAAAACCGCAGATACGAGTAGTGGAATGTACAACAACTCGTTTGATGTTTTAAACTACGAACAGGCGGCCATCGACTCGACATTTGCAATGTCCCATTATGACTAGCTAATGTTAGCTAGCTATGCTAACTTGGATAGCTACCGTTAGCTGGCTAGTTGCATGTAGCTAGTCAGATTATTTGTAACAAAAAGTACAGTACGATTTGAGAGACATAAACGCATAGCTAACGTTTGCTACATTTTAAAGTTAGCGTCTTAAAGTAACTAAATAACTTGTTCAACTTCAAGAAAACTGTCAAATATTAGCTTTGCTTGGGAATGTAAACATGAAGAAATGCTAGCGTTTGACATTAGTCAACTTGCCCCCTGTCCCTACACATGACTTAAATGACTTGTGAATAAGGCATGTCTAAAATATGTTTTCTTTACAGGAGTCGGGAAAAGTTGTAAAAACTGGAGGTCAAGAAAACGACCATGAGGTAACTAAACACCTCGCTAGCTCTTGAGAACCTGTCTATGAATGTGCAAGATAAACACTTAACGTTAGCTACTACAAAAAACTATATATATATATATATATATATATATATATATAGCAAACATTTCGATGCCATTTTGGTCTACCCAAGCAGTGGATATGAACCTGATTCGCATGTAGAGAGGCTGGTTGTCTGTTTCTAAAACATGGTAGCCACTATCCCTTTACTGTGTCCGAATATAAAGAATGCTTGCATAACATTAACTACTACCATTGTGATCTGAGACCACTTAAGAAGGCTAGCTATGTCAGTTAAAATCAGATGTACTGAAGATGTAGATCTGGCCATGAATCCACAGGAACATACACCAGTCAGTGATTAAGCCCTCATAGAAACGGTTTGCCCTCCTCTCTCTCTCTCTCTCTCTCTCTCTCTCTCTGGGGGTGTAATCCGGGGTTATCTATCTGTACACTGTGTCATCAGCCATGCAGCCGATCTGCTAATGTGCCAGCGTTGTGTCGAATTGAAATCGCTGTATTACTCCCACAACCCAATCCAACCCCTCTGCATACCGCCAGGTTCCGCTCTCCTCTGGGATGCTTGTGGCCACTGGGGTTCTAAGCTTTTGACGTCAGTGGGATGATGACAATGAAACCATGGGAGTCATATTATACAGGCTGGTTCAGGTTTAGTAATACCCTTTGTTTAAGCTCCAATGGCCTGAGCTGGCACGACCTTCTCATTGTTTGAGCTGGGTTATACAGGTCGATAGATGCAAGCAGAGAAGTTTGTTGATATTTATTCTGCTTGTTTCTGAACAGCCATGTCTGCCTCTTTGGTTACATGGAGCTAGACTTATTTCCTATCTTGTCTCCTGTGTTTTTTGGATGTGTGAACCACACCACTTTCTTACCCAAGGGCCTGACCAGCTGCAGTATGAAGCTAATACAGTATATGAAGCTGACACCGCTATGAAGGTATATAGTTAGGAAGCTAACTAGTAAATTAATCAGCGGGAGAGAAGACCTTCTGTTGTGTCATGGGTCAGTAATCCACGCCTGTCATGTGTTCCAGCAGCTTTATTCCTCCCATTACTAGACAGTCGGCAGGCCGGCTGCTCACTAAGAAGGCCTAAAACCCTAAACCCTGTCTTGTAGTGTGAAAGGCAACATTTAGTTGAGTTCAGTGAATTTGACATATCCCCCTTCTGATGTAACTCCATAGCGGAAAGACAGCCTTGTCAGGTGTATATGTGGTGATTTAAAGGATCCCAGCAGGCAGGTGGGACAAGACTATAAGAAACTGCCCACATTTACCAGTTTTCATATCTAACCTAGGGGGACCGGGACGACTCTTCACGGGGTTGTGTTCAGTAGGGAAAAACCTTGGGAAATTAGATAAAAATGAATAGTCCCTCCGATTCATTGTTTTGTTTGGTGTCGAATGAACAAACCTTGGTGCATGCTCTGATCCATGCCCCCCCCCCCTCTCCACACAGCAGGGTTCCAATAGGAAAGGCAGTAACAGCGTCCCTCCCGCCACTCAGCTGCTGAAGGGCAAGCAGCCGGGTTCCCAGATGCCGGTCAAGAAGGACAAGAGGCAGAGCTCGTCCCGCTTCAGCCTCAGTAACAACAGAGAGCTGCAGAAGCTGCCTGCCTTCAAAGGTACGATTGGACCTAATCTAGCCTAGCCTTAACTCGGCCTATTCAAAGACATATATTTTGTCTCTGTTTGCTCCATAATTGAAAATAAATCAAGGTACCTAGGCAATGGTCTGAATCCTGCGTTGGTTTGGTTTCTCAGCCCTCCCAACTGATGTATGTGCTGGCCCCTGTCCCTTTACCCATGTCCCATTTCCCCCAGCTCTGGCTTATCCTCTAGGTTTAACCCTGGTAAGCTTTAGCATAGCTGCCTGCCATCTCCAAAAGCTCTCTTGCATTCTTTTCTGATGTAAATCACAGCAATGTCACCATCACTCTCTCACTCTCTGTGCAAGTCTCTGTACCTCTCCACTGCTCTGCCTTGCTATAAAATGTACCTCCGACAGCGTTGCTCAGGACGTGGAAACAAACAGTGGACGTAAAGGGCTCTGACTTTGTGCTGGATTTAAACGAAGTGTCTATATTTAGGGGGTAATCCAGAGATAAGGCTTTGATGCTGCCAGGCCCTTGTTTCAGGATGCTGCCGGTTGCCAGATAAGTGGGTGGCTGGCAAAGAGCTACATTACAACCCAACTACCCTCCCCTGCATTTCTCATGGACAATATCAGCACTGGCGTATGCAAATCCTATGCAGTGTTATAATGTTACTACTGTGAGTGACTGGCATGCAGTTGGCTGTCCATGGCAAACTATTATAGATGTGGTATGTGTGCAGTATGCACATCCAGCAGATTTCATAAGTACATAAGCTATGCTACACCACGTGAAAAGGACAGGACCCGTGCAGTACTTAGGCCTAGATGCAGGGTTTGAAATAACATGGGACATTTGGTGTTTAAGAGCTGGGGCAAAGTGGAGAGCTCCTTTAGTTTCTGTCTAGACATTCAACTCTGTCTAGAGTAGCCACACAAGCCAACTGCTTCAGCAGTGATAGTGTGTCCTGTACACCTCTCACTCTTCCCTGTGTCTTCTGTCAGACCGCTTACATTCAGGCAGACACTTATCTCTGATCATGTAATGCCTTTGTTTCCTTTCTCTTGTGTTACTGTGTTCTTTACGAGTTCGATAAGCTCAGTCGTGATAACAGCTGGTCACATCCATGGGCCCAACGAGGGCTTTTGATAAGGTTGTTCTGCAAATATTGTCCGATGGACCATGACCTTGTGGGTGTTGCCAGTGGTCCTGTCCTATTAGGCAGTCAGGCACCGAGCAAGGCCTGCTTTCATTCCACACATTCTCCTCTGGATGGAGATGGACTCTTTTGGGCGGCAGCAGTCAGGCTACACCGAGCTTTAGTCCTGCTGCTTTTTGAATGGCTGAACTACTGCAGACTAGACTGCTTCATAGAGCTTTACCAACGGGTTGTCTCTGGACACCTGGGCCACATGAAGAGGTAGAGTGCTGCTTTTGGAGAGTTGGTTCTGTGTAGCTGAAGAGCTGATTTCCGAGAGCTACAATGAACTTTCGGGGTTGTTTATTTTGTGTTCCACAGAGTTTTAGTAGGTGCCTCTTTTTGACAGCAGACTGACCAGGCAGGGGAAGATGCAGCCTGATACCACCTCACATTATTGCTGAGGGGAATATGCAGTCTGCATCCTGTTCACGTGGTGGTAATGCCCAAAAAAAAGCTGTTCCAGGATAATGTTGACCTTTTCCACAGTTTGATAAGCATGAGCAACTTGCTATGTTGGGGGAAAAACAACACCACAGTGTTTCAGACGAGTGTCTGTTTTTAGTTAACCCCCCACTTGGCTCTCAACTCTCCCACCACTGCAATGGTTTGCCAAAAGATGGTGAAGAAAGGAACGAACAGCAGCTTGTGTTTTTGTTTGAGATCCCGTGACAGAGGAGCTGTCTTGGGAGGGATACAGTTTCTCTCGCTCTCTGTTGGGAACTGTTGTCTGGAGGAACTGTTGTTTCAGAGCGGAGGAACTTCACTCTGTGACTGTGAACTCAAGTCATTGGCTGGATGACATATGGCTTCAGTAGTAGCTTGAGGTCAATAGAACATGGTGTTGAAGTGTCAGCAGACTCATAAAATAATTCTTCAATTACTTCCATTGACACATCTTTGAAATTGCTACAATACAGACCTTGTTGTTATAGCCAGAGTAGCCCGACGTGTCACAAGTTTAGTCCAGTTGTTCTGCAGAGGCTAGCGGGAGAGTTTATATAAATGGCTGGAGCCCGGTGGCCTGTGCCAAATGAGAGTTTGGAGGATAGACTGCACGCACTCACTCATTGGTTATCAGAAGAACAACAGCTCTTCAGACAGGAGAATGCCCCATGACTAAGTAGGCCAGAAACCGCTCTTTATCTCACACACAAACAACTTGTTTTTTTTTATTCTTGTGGGGACCTAAAATTTCCATTCAAAATCCAATTTTACTTAAAGTTAACTTCTAACGCCAAACCCTAACCTAACCTCTAAGCTTAAAATAGCCTTTGACCTTGTGTGGACATGGGAAATGTCCTAACAAGGGAGAATTTCTTGTTTTACTATCCTTGTGGGGACTTTTGGGTATTTCAGGTTGACATGAGGATAGAAGAACAAGACAACACACAGAGATGGCCGGTGTTTCTTTTGCATGTATTTTAATGACTTCTGAGGATTTTGTATGATGTATTGAACTACACTCCAGTGTATTTTGTAACAGATACTTTTGAAAGCTGTAATTTGTAGTTTCAAAATACTTCACTATACCATTTCTTTATAGCAGTTCAACATTTTGTGTCCCTCTTTCACCCTACATTGGTATACCCTACATCAAGTCTGATGGCACTATGGTGTGATATGAGCATCTGATAAATGAACTATGTAATTTAAAAATTAACAATTGCATAACATGTTGACTTACTCTGATCTCCGCCCTGAAACGAGGTCAATGGAAATACCCAGTGTGCTTTGCAGTTGTTCAGTTTTGCATATTTACATTATGGTCATTTAAAATATGCTCTTATCCAGAGTGAGAGTGCATTCAACTAAGATGGATAAACAATATATCACAGTCATAGAGGTTTCTTTAACGGTTACTGACAATGTTGTTGCTTTTTGCTCGGCTACTTCCAAATGTATTTTAAAGTACATGTATTTTAATTGAAACATTGGTCTATAGGGTATTTTGTAGTTGTATTTTGTACCTTATGTCCATCCCTACACACCACACACACACACTTTAAATACTTGAATCCAGAAATTACATTAATGATTCAAACATTTCAATGCTCTTGTATACAAAAAGCTTCCCTTCTCCACACAGCTAGGCTGCCCATAACCACTAAAACAGAGCATTACTTCACCAGTTGCTTTGCTCTAGTCGTATGCAGGCCTGCAATCTTTAGTTCACGTACCGTAAACCTTTGTACGTGGCTGAGACTGCCAAATATCAGCGCCACCACACACACAAACCAGGAATTCCTATATAACTAAACCGAATTACCTGTTATCAGTATTTTCTAATTGTAATTAGTTCTACTGGTAACGATACATTTACCTACTCTTGAATACTGCCAATGGTACTAGTTAACTTACAAGAGAGAGGCTTCTTCCTTTAATATTCTTGCAGATTATTCAGTGTGGCGCACAGTGACATTAGCTCTCTCCCCATGTGCTACTTTGCCACGCAGCCTCCTTCACGTCTAATGTAAAGACTGTTGGTTCAGTCTGTATCTATAGTAACATCAATACTTATACCTTCCTATAGTGACACAGAACATCCATCCATCAAAATGCAGTTGAGTTCACAAGTTGCACTATGACTCACTTCACCTATTTGATTTAGGTCAGAAACCACAGTAGGGGGGAAAGTATGAAACATGCCAAGAATCTCACTGCCGATGGGTACTTATCACAGTGGGAGGGTGTTCCTTCTCTTGCTAGACAGAAAGCAGTACTTGCTGCGTGCTGAGCCGGTAGCGACGAACCTGCCGATTCTACTTGTAGACTCGGCCAACAACTTGACTTTGAACCAATGTGCGGCAGGTAGCCTAGTGGTTAGAGCGTTGGGCCAGTAACCGAAATGTTGCTGGATCAAATTCCAGAGCTGACAAGGTAAAAATCTGTTGTTTTGCCCCTGAGCAAGGCAGTTAACCCACTTCTCCGAGCGCCGAAGACTTGGATGTCAATTATGGCAGCCCCCTGCACCTCTCTGATTCAGAGGTGTTGGGTTAAATGAAGACCCATTTCAGTTGAATGCATTGTTGTTCAACTGACTAGGTATCCCCCTTTCCCCAATCCGAGTGCACAAACCCCCACGTGGGGACCGGAATTTGGAATTTTCTCCATATATCGGTTAAATGTCATGAGCCAGTCACTCTTCATGTGCAATGTAAGTTATGGGATGGTAGCTGGTTAAGTGCACAGATGCAATAGACACAACAGTAAATATGATGGAGATGATAGTGGACTACAGGAAAGAGAACCGTGCACGCCCCCATGCTCATCGACGGAGCTGTAGTGGAGCAGGTTGAGAGTTTCAAGTTCCTTGGCGTCTACATCACCAATAAACAACTAACATGATCCAAGCACACCAAGACAGTCGTGAAGAGTGCACGGCAACCTGTTCCCCCTCAGGAGACTGAAGAGATTTGGCATGGGTTCTCAGATCCTCAAAAGGTTCTACAGCTGCGCCATCGAGAGCATCCTGACTAGTTGCATAACTGCCTGGTATGGCAACTGCTTGGCCTCTGACCGCAAGGCACTACAGAGGGTAGTGAGTACAGCCCAGTACATCACTGGGGCTAAGCTGCCTGCCATCCAGGACCTCTACACCAGGTGGAGAAATTGTTAAAGACTCCAGCCACCCTAGTCATAGACTGTTCTCTCTCTACTACCGCACGGCAAGCAGTACTGGAACGGCAAGCAGTACTGGAGCGCCAAGTCAAGGTACAAGAGGCTTCTAAACATTGTACCCCCCTTGTTTAAAAAAAAATAACGATAGTTTGGAGATATAGTTTTCAAGTAACGGAAAGTGTAATCTGAATAAAGGGGAAAAAAGGCCTGCCTTTGCACATGGGGTGAGACATTCTTAGTCATTTCCTAGAGAACCATTTAGGATTTGAGTAACTTTTGTATGACTGATTTCTGCCCTCCGAATTCATATTCGTCATGTTAATAGGCCCTTTTAATTTTGTCTGGCTTGTCATTCCAAATATAATATTTTTTTGTTCATATAATTTAAGTGGGTCACTAGGTGTAGGCAAAACCATAAGCAAATAGGTAAACTGTGATGTGACTAGAGTTAATCAGGGAGAATTCTTTTAATTTATTTCCCCCCCCTTTGATGGCAAGATCTATTTTTGTTAACTTTCAATAAAAAAATATATTGGAGTGAGATCATTTCTTTCTATCATGATAAGTATACTGAGTATGTCAACATCCCCGTCAGACCATTTTATTAGTCAACTACACAGTAATGTAAACTTTTTTTTGTGATCCAATACATAATGTAGTACATTTACCATAATTTGGTTAAATCCAGAGAGGTTAGCAAAAGTATCTAGATCCTCTGAGGCTGTGGAGGGATTCTAATTGTGGTTTTAATAGAAACATGAATTCTCAGCGTACAATGAAACCTTTGTTTTTAAGCCATGGATTTCTAATCCCTTAATGTTATTGTTGGATCTAATTTTAACAGCTAACATTTCGATGGCAATAATAAATAGATATGCCGATAGTGGACAACCTTGTTTTTCTCCTCTTGACAGTTTAAAACTTACTGAGATGTAGCCATTATTTACTAGTTGTTTTTTACATAGGGTTACTATACTTAAACCCATTTTAAGAGATTCTACAAAATTGATATATTCTAGGCATTTTATATATATATATATATATATATATATATATAAACTCAAGTCTTTATCAAAAGCCTTTTCAAAATCAGCTATGAAAACCAGGCCTTTTTTCCAGATATGTCATAGTATTTTATTGTTTCCAGTACATTATCTCCAATGTATCGTTAATGTAAACTGTTGTTCAGGTTCGTTATCATTGTTTTAGTTTACAATGGAGCCCCTAGTTCCACTCCTCATACCTCTACCTCCTTTGTCCCACCTCCCACACATGCGGTGACCTCACCCATTATAACCAGCATGTCCAGAGATACAACCTCTCTTATCATCACCCAGTGCCTTGGCTTACCTCCGCTGTACCCGCACCCCACCATACTGTCTGCACATTATGCCCTGAATATATTCTACCACGCCCATAAATCTGCTCCTTTTATTCCCTGTCCCCAACGCTCTAGGCGACGAGTTTTGATAGCCTTTAGCCGCACCCTCATCCTACTCCTTCTCTGTTCCACGAGTGATGTAGAGGTAAACCCAGGCCCTGCATGTCCCCAGGCACCCTCATTTGTTGACTTCTGTGATCGAAAAAGCCTTGGTTTCATGCATGTCAACATCAGAAGCCGCCTCTCTAAGTTTGTTTTTCTCACTGCTTTAGCACACTCTGATCCTTGCCGTGTCTGAATCCTGGCTTAGGAAGGCCACCAAAACCTCAATTTTTCTTACCCAACTATAACCATTTCCGTCAAGATAGAACTGCCAAAGGGGGAGGAGTTGCAATCTACTGCAGAGAGCCTGCAAAGTTCTGTCATACTCCCCCCCCCCAGCTCCCAGCTGTGCCCTGAACACCATCTGTGAACTGATCGCCCCCCCCATGTAGCTTCAGAGTTTGTTCTGTTAGGTGACCTAAACTGGGATATGCTTAACACCCCGGCAGTCCTACAATCTAAGCTAGATGCCCTCAAATCTCATACAAATCATCAAGGAACCCACCAGGTACAACCCTAAATCCGTAAACATGGGCACTCTAATAGACATTATCCTGATCAACTTGCCCTCCAAATACACTTCTGCTGTCTTCAATCAGGATCTCAGCGATCACTGCCTCATTGCCTATATCCGCGGTCAAATGACCACCCCTCATCACTGTCAAAAGCTCCCTAAAACACTTCTGCGAGCAGGCCTTTCTAATCGACCTGGCCCGGGGATCCTGGAAGGATATTGACCTCAACCCGTCAGTTGAGGATGTCTGGTCATTCTTTAAAAGTAACTTCCTCACCATCTTAGACAAGCATGCTCCATTCAAAAAAATGCAGAACTAAGAACAGACATAGCCCTTGGTACACTCCAGACCTGACTGCCCTCGACCAGCAGAAAAACATCCTGTGGCAGACTGCAATAGCATCGAATAGTCCCTGCGATATGCAACTGTTCAGGGAAGTCATGAACCAATACACACAGTCAGTCAGGAAAGCAAAGGCCAGCTTTTTCAAGCAGACATTTGCATCCTGTAGGTCTAACTCCAAAAGGTTCTGGGACACTGTAAAGTCCATGGAGAACAAGAGCACCTCCTCCCAGCTGAAGCTAGGTAACACGGTCATCACAGATAAATCCGTGATAATCGAAAACTTAAAGCATTTCTCAACGGCTGGCCATGCCTTTCTCCTGGCTACTCCAACCTCTGCCAACAGCTCCCCCCCCCCCGCAGCTACTCAACCAAGCCTCCCGAGCTTCCCCTTTACCCAAATCCAGATAGCAGATGTTCTGACAGAGCGGCAAAACCTGGACCCATACAAATCAGCTGGGCTTGACAATCTGGATCCTCTATTTCTGAAACTGTCCGCCGCCATTGTCACAAGCCCTATTACCAGCCTGTTTAACCTCTCCTTCGTATCATCTGAGATCCCCAAGGATTGGAAAGCTGCCGCGGTTATCCCCCTCTTCAAAGGGGTAGACACCCTGGACCCAACCTGTTACAGACCTATATCCATCCTGCCCTGCCTATCTAAGGCCTTTGAATGCCAAGTCAACAAAACAGATCACTGACCATCTCGAATCCCACCGTACCTTCTCCGCTGTGCAATCCGGTTTCCGAGCCGGTCACGGGTGCACCTCAGCCACGCACAAGGTATCAAATCAAATTTTATTTGTCACATACACATGGTTAGCAGATGTTAATGCGAGTGTAGCGAAATGCTTATGCTTCTAGTTCCGACAATGCAGTAATAACCAACAAGTAATCTAACAATTCCTAAACTACTGTCTTATACACAGTGTAAGGGGATAAAGAATATGTACATAAGGATATATGAATGAGTGGTGGTACAGAGCAGCATAGGCAAGATACAGTAGATGGTATCGAGTACAGTATATCCAAAAGATGATTATGTAAACAAAGTGGCATAGTTAAAGTGGCTAGTGATACATGTATTACATAAGGATGCAGTCGATGATATAGAGTACAGTATATACGTATGCATATGAGATGAATAATGTAGGGTAAGTAACATTATATAAGGTAGCATTGTTTAAAGTGGCTAGTGATATATTTACATAATTTCCCATCAATTCCCATTATTAAAGTGGCTGGAGTTGTGTCAGTGTGTTGGCAGCAGCCACCCAATGTTAGTGGTTGCTGTTTAACAGTCTGATGGCCTTGAGATAGAAGCTGTTTTTCAGTCTTTCGGTCCCAGCTTTGATGCACCTGTACTGACCTCGCCTTCTGGATGATAGCGGGGTGAACAGGCAGTGGCTCGGGTGGTTGATGATCTTTATGGCCTTCCTGTAACATCGGGTGGTGTAGGTGTCCTGGAGGGCAGGTAGTTTGCCCCCGGTGATGCGTTGTGCAGACCTCACTACCCTCTGGAGAGCCTTACGGTTGTGGGCGGAGCAGTTGCCGTACCAGGCGGTGATACAGCCCGCCAGGATGCTCTCGATTGTGCATCTGTAGAAGTTTGTGTGCTTTTGGTGACAAGCCGAATTTCTTCAGCCTCCTGAGCCTCCTCCACAATCATCTCCTTAGTTTTGTTGACGTTGAGTGTGAGGTTATTTTCCTGACACCACACTCCGAGGGCCCTCACCTCCTCCCTGTAGGCCATCTTGTCGTTGTTGGTAATCAAGCATACCACTGTTGTGTCGTCCGCAAACTTGATGATTGAGTTGGAGGCGTGCGTGGCCACGCAGTCGTGGGTGAACAGGGAGTACAGTAGAGGGCTCAGAACGCACCCTTGTGGGGCCCCAGTGTTGAGGATCAGCGGGGAGATGTTGTTACCTACCCTCACCACCTGGGGGCGGCCCGTCAGGAAGTCCTAAACGATATCATAACCGCCATCGGTAAGACAGTACTGTGCAGCCGTTTTCATCGACCTGGCCAAGGCTTTTGACTCTGTCAATCACCATATTCTTATCGGCAGACTCAGTAGCCTTGTTCTTTCTAATGACTGCCTTGCCTGGTTCACCAACTACATTGCAGACAGAGTTCAGTGTGTCAAATCGGAGGGCATGTTGTCCGGTCCTCTGGCAGTCTCTATGGTGGTATCACAGGGTTCAATTCTCGGGCCGACTCTTTTCTCTGTGTAGATCAATGATGTTGCTCTTGCTGCGGGCGATTCCCCGATCCACCTCTACGCAGACGACACCATTCTGTATACTTCTGGCCCTTCCTTGGACACTGTGCTATCTAACCTCCAAACGAGCTTCAATGCCATACAACACTCCTTCCGTGGCCTCCACCTGCTCTTAAACACTAGTAAAACCAAATGCATGCTTTTCAACCGTTCGCTGCCTGCACCCGCACGCCCAACTAGCACCACCCTGGATGGTTCCGAAGCTCTGCCTTATCTCAGTTCACTGGTCACGATGGCAACACCCACCCGTAGCACGCGCTCCAGCAGGTGTATCTCACTGATCATCCCTAAAGCCAAAACCTCATTTGGCTGCCTTTCCTTCCTGTTCTCTGCTGCCTGCGACTGGAACGAATTGCAAACATCGCTGAAGTTGGAGACTTATCTCCCTCACCAACTTCCAACATCTGCTATCTGAGCAGCTAACCGATCGCTGCAGCTGTACATAGCCCACCCAATTTACCAACTTCAGCCCCATACTGTTTTTATTTTATTTACTTTTCTACTCTTTTGCACACCAGTATCTCTACCTGCACATGTTCATCTGATCATTTATCACTCCAGTGTTGATCTGCTAAATTGTAATTATTCACTCCTATGGCCTATTTATTGCCTACCTCATGCCTTTTGCACACAATGTACACTGCTCAAAAAAATAAAGTGAACACTTAAACAACACAATGTTACTCCAAGTCAATCACACTTCTGTGAAATCAAACTGTCCACTTTGGAAGCAACACTGATTGACAATAAATGTCACATGCTGTTGTGCAAATGGAATAGACAACAGGTGGAAAAAATAGGCAATTAGCAAGACACTCCCAATAAAGGAGTGGTTCTGCAGGTGGTAACCGCAGACCACTTCTCAGTTCCTATGCTTCCTGGCTGATGTTTTGGTCACTTTTGAATGCTGGCGGTGCTTTCACTCTAGTGGTAGCATGAGACGGAGTCTACAACCCACACAAGTGGCTCAGGTAGTGCAGCTCATCCAGGATGGAACATCAATGCGAGCTGTGGCAAGAAGGTTTGCTGTGTCTGTCAGTGTAGTGTCCAGAGCATGGAGGCGCTACCAGGAGACAGGCCAGTACATCAGGAGACGTGGAGGAGGCCGTAGGAGGGCAACAACCCAGCAGCAGGACCGCTACCTCCGCCTTTGTGCAAGGAGGAGCAGGAGGAGCACTGCCAAAGCCCTTCAAAATCACCTCCAGCAGGCCACAAATGTGCATGTGTCATGTGGGCATCTTTCTTTTGGTGTTTTTCAGAGTCAGTAGAAAGGCCTCTTTAGTGTCCTAAGTTTTCATAACTGTGACCTTAATTGCCTAACATCTGTAAGCTGTTCGTGTCTTAACGACCGTTCCACAGGTGCATGTTCAGTAATTGTTTATGGTTCATTGAACAAACATGGGAAACTGTGTTTAAACCCTTTACAATGAACTGTGAAATTATTTGGATTTTTATGTATTATATTTGAAAGACAACCCTTTTACAAGACCCTATTGTTTTTGTGCTGAGTTTATATACCAGTTGGATCCTGTTTCAGTAATAATATCAGACCTTTTTGCTTGTCTGATAATCCACTGTTTATGTAGGAGTGGTTAAAACATGCTAATAATGGTCTTCTGAATATATCAAACTTTGTTTGATATACTTCCACTGGTATGCCATCCATCCCTGGAGTTTTCCCGGACTTAATGGCTTTAATTGCATCAAGAAGTTCCTCCTCTAATGTGGCCTTCATCTGTCTTTCTGTACAGATGTCAATTTTACATTGTTAAAAGGAAAAAAATCCATACAATTTTCTTCGGTTAGTGGAGATGGAGGAGACTGAAATGAAAACTTAAAGTACTTTAAAAATATTGTTCGGTGAATCATAGTCCCGCTATTGTTATTTTCCTGCTGCTCTTTTACTTTGTACTTTTATTTCTTCTCCTTATCCATATTTTAACTGCATTGTTGGTTAGGGGCTCGTAAGTAAGCATTTCATTGTACGGTTTACACCGGTTACAACCTTACAGCATGTGACTAATAAAATTTGATCTGAAATTCTTCCTCCTAGCTAGCTAACCACTGTAGTTAGTATTTCCATTATAATTCAATCACAATGCCTGTTATTGCAGTGTCCTTAGCTCAATAGCTATGTTGTGCTAACTAGCAAATATGCTAGCGCTAGCTAAAAATGTCGCTATGGGCTGGCAGTGGCAGTATGGGATTATGGAGAGAATTACATTGTCATTCGGTAGATATTTTTCTAGCTGTGGCCATCTCTTTCAAAAAGTACTTTCTACAAAATAGCAACATTGGCACATCTAGCTAGCTAACGAACATTGGAATCTAGACCTTAACACTAAGCAACGAAAACGGACATGCATTGCCAAACAATGCTACTGCCACCTCAAGGCCTTGACTGCCAACTTCATGGTCTTTGCGGTGTGAACTAAAGATCTTGACTACTGACACTGTTCAGAGGTGCTAATTACTCTTTTTTATTTAATTATTTTTCCTTTATTTTACTAGGCAAGTCAGTTAAGAACAAATTCTTATTTTCAATGACGGCCTAAGAGCAAGAGAAGAATGTGAGCCGTAGTCGTTGTGTGCGCGCTGTGTGTCTGCCTGTTGTGCTGGTGTTAGTGATGTAACTGCTCACTCTGAGAGCAGCTGAGGCAGAACATTTGCTCACAAGCTTCCTGTGTTTATAACTGTGGCTTCCTGTTTCTTACACCTGGGCCATATGTATGTGCACGCACCCACACGGGACCTCCGCTTTTACTGAATGATAGTCAAAATGCCTCCAAGTGTTTTGCTATTTTTCACGTCTTTCATCAATCACTGTCATTATGTATCCTTGTTGTTGTGCGCAAGAGATAAGATGCAGCCTAACAATAGGTGTGTATAGATCTGACCTACTGTACGTTGTATAAGGTATCAAAGTGCTGTCTGTGCTTTTCCTAGAGCCAAGATAAGGCGGGTGATAATGTGTAGCCTTTTAGACCGATCCTACACTGTTTGTTTATAGGGGGTTACTTTGTCTGAAAGTCTTGATTTATTTACATTGCTCTTTCTGATGGGAATGCCATTTATTGTAATAGTTGCGGGGGCAGGGTAGATGTTTGTGTGAGAGACAGAGAAGGAAAAGACATGAGGGGTAAGGTTTTCAGAGCTTGTCATTTTTCCCACTGAGGTTGTTAGCCAGACCTCCTGGGTCTGCTCCAATCACTGCAAAGGTCCCGCCTCTTCCCCAACCCACCAGCAAATCCCCTCGACCTGCCTCATGCTTATGCATTCTGACAGCCTGCCCCATGTGACCCAGGTTGGCCAATCAGACTCCATAGAGTGATGACATCACAAACTAGCCTGTTCCCTCCAACTGCAGCAGAGTTTCATTTTCTGCTCGGAGTGTTTGGTGTTAAAATGGAGGCTGGCTCCTCGCCTTAGCCTGTGCTACCCTCTCCTCTACCCCAGCCCTTAGATGTTGACAGGCACTAGTGCTGCTAGCGTGATGGTTCTGGATGCACCAAGCTCAAATGGGCCTTTTCAGCCCGTGGCCCTCATGCATTTCAGAGGTGAGCAATGCTAGCTGGCTATTTCTTTTCTCTGTCTTATATCTGGTTCTCTCTGTGTGTCTGCGCGCACGCTAGGGGAGGTGGGCAAAAATGTTGCCATTTACCATCTGTAGCTGTTTTTAATGTGCTTTGCAGATATAAAGGGTTTGAGACTAAAGCCTTCTAGGAGGTGGCGGGGAAGGGTGTCTTATCTACTGTCTGGGCACCTGGAGTTTTTGGAGCAAGTGAAGATTGTTTTTGTCGTAGGCAATAAAGGAAGGTTTTTGCTAGGGCATTGCATAGCTCAGTGTGGGAGAAAGGGAGGGGAAGGGGGCTAGTTTTACTGCCTTCTGCCTCTACCATCCCCCACCAAGACTGCTGATGTCAAAGGATGTGAGGTCACAGTCGTTTGTGTGTTTGGTGTCACCCAGAGCCCTTTTGCTTTGTCCCTCGCAGTGGAGATGGATGTGTTTTCCCTATATTCATTCAGTTGTTGCCGCTCCCGAAAATATTACTACATTCAAAAAAATCATTTTTGGGATGGTAAAATTATTTCAGTGTAAACTATAACCAGATATATAAAGTATGTAGAACAGATAATGGAGCTACATATTTTTAAATGGGATCATCTTGAGAACTAACAACCATTGTTTATAAAAACAAATTTTAAAACTAATCAGCTATGTTTGAGTCAATCCGATAGAATAAGAACACAGCATAAGCCATGGCAAAATCTGTAGAATTGCAGGAAAATGCCTTTAAAAAGGTCAGATGTTCTCTCTGCCCCATGGCAAAATGTGTAGCTTTAAAACAGACATGTGCAACCACTACTGAAGGAAATCTGTTTCCTACATCTTCAGTGTTAAGCAGTAGCTTTAAGGACCAAATTAGTACAACAGTAGCAGACACTAGTCATTTGAATATACATTGTTTGGTGTTCTGTTTTTACTAATAGTGAAGAAACTACGGTTTCCTGATTGCAAAATCAGCTGTCGTTCAAATCTCCATAAAAGCTAATGGCCTCTGGCACTGTTGTTGTGAGTAGTCTGCTGAGACACTGTAGGAGTGACACTACCGTTTTGGCTTAGAGGTGTAGACTTGTGTTCAGTGTTTCCACTCTTCATTTAGCAGTGTTGGACCTCGGCTGGTAAATTTGTTGGCATAGCTTCAAAATATACTGTATTCAAAACATTAAGGACATCTGCTCTTTTCATGATAGACTGACCAGGTGAATCCAGGGGAAAGCTATGATCCCTTATTGATGACACTTGTTAAATCCACTTCAATCAGTGTAGGTAAGTGGTCACCAACCAGTCAATAGCCAAACAATAAAACCTTGATTTCCTTTTTTTTAACGGGGGGTGGTGCACCGGATTCAGCTGCCCTGCGCGCTCCGGGTAGGCGAAGTGTTCCCATTTTTTTTAAATTGTTTCATGTATCTAAAGGAGCAAACTCTGCCTTCCCGGCAGGCATGGGGAGCAAGCAAGTGCACCTATTGGCCAGTGCTAGGCCTATCGGATGTCTCAGATTATCATACAGTAACCTACGTAGCATGTGTAAAATAAAGATCCCTTGAGTGCACTGAATACTATGAAATTTCGAAACTTTTCTAACCTTAACTAGAGACTGTCAATGAATACAATAAAGAGCTGCTGTTTTTGAGTGATTTATTTTCACACTTTATATAATCCATAAAAAGCTCGTTCTCCCTACTTCAACCAGCTCTGCCGCTGCAATGAATGAGTAGGAATGTGTGTCGATAGGCTTATGCTATTATTATTATTATTATTATTATTATTGGCTTAGGTCTTTTTCACTATAGTTGAAAATTTCACTTCCTTTGTTCATAGGAGTAACAACATGAATTTGTGCATGAGACATAAATAATGCGGTGCAACTCGAGTTGTGCCATCAGCTGGAAGATGATGTCCCCTCTTCGGTCAGTGCCTTTGAATAGGCTATGTTAGGTGCCAGGTGCACCGGTTTTTGTCAAGAACTGTAATGCTGCGGGGGTTTTCACACTTAACAGTTTCCCTTGTGTATCAAGAAAGGTCCACCACCCAAAGGACACCCAGCCACAAGTGTGGGAAGCATTGGAGTCAACATGGGCCAGCATCCCCGACGAATTGAGGCTGTTTTGAGGGCAAAAGGGGTGTGCGCAACTCCAATATTAGGAAGATGTTCTTAATGTTTGGAATACTGTCTATTTCTGGTGAGATGATACACTTTTAAATGGATAGTCATTGGCTCATTGACTGGAAGTCTGTGGCAACAGCTAGCATGTCATTATGATAGCGCTAGTAGCACCCCCCCCCTCCCTTTACCACCACTGCTGAAAACAATCCTATGGGAAACACTGGTGTTACTAGGCCTAGTTATGAAAAATGCATTCATGCTATTATTTTGCATAAAAATGGTGCAAACATTCAAAGCAGTTGGTTTAGGCAAAGCAGTTCACACTTTCAGCTTGTCCTAAATCATTAAGTAGGCCCTTCTTGACACACAATTGCCCTAACCGTTTTGCCTTGGCTGAGTCCGGGTCTGTGCATCAACCTTTCAGATGTGCTTGTGTTCACTGGGAGGTATGATGAAGCTGATCCTAGATCTGTGCCCTGTTTTACACCCATAGCGACTGTACAGATGTTTTCTCTTAACCTGTAAATGTCTTTGGAGGCAATAAGGGCATGAGCCCATGCACACATACACTGTCAGGTGTGTGTTGGGTACACGTCCCTTTAATATTTTAGGCATGATGGGGGACCCTCGGGCTGTTGTGTAATGGCACTAGGACTGCGGTAGGGTAGGCATGGAGGAGTGGATAATGGGACACGCATGTTAGAGCAACAACGTGTCTGAACACTCCTGACACAGTCATGTTCCACCGCAGGAGCAGTGTTATGCAACAGGGGATAATGAAGAAGAGGGGTCGTGTTAGCACTGGGCTGCCAAATCAGGTAGTTTCTTTTTACTTAAAAAAACCCCACATGTTTAGGCCTATATAGAATTGTCCAGTTTGGACAATCAGCAGGTTTGGTGAATTTTGCTGTACTATGATTTGTTGTGCTATGATCAACAGCCCTCGTCCCTGTTTCCTCAACCTTTTCTGTAGGATTCTCTCTGGAGCTTCGTCCCAAATGACCCATGGTCAAAGTAGCACACTACATAGGGAATAGGGTTCTGTTTGGGACACACTCTTGGTCATGCTGTGGCAACTAAAAGTCTGAGAGCCAGGCAGTGTTTCACTCATAAGGTTGTGTGTTTGCTGGGATGATACTGGTGGAGGTTGTCCTCCTCAGTGTCGGGCTCTTTTGTAGGTTTAACATATTTATTTGCACCAAAGAAAACAAGTGATAAACAACAAAAGATTAAAAAAATACAAATCACATTTTCTCACATGCGCTGACTACAACAGGTGAAATGCTTACTTGCAAGCCCTTAACCAACAATGCAGTTTTAAGAAAATACCCACCCCCCCAAAAAACAATTGATAATGAAGTGGATGGGGTTGGAAGCCCAATGGCTTATATAAAAAGCAATATACAATACAAAAGTAAAAAAATAAAGGTTTGTTAAAATAGATAAAACCCTCAATGTACAAATTAACCTATCAGAAATTATTTATAAGGGCTTAAATAGATGCCATCCTTAGCACCAATGTACCTGACCAGGTAAGGTATTGAACTCAAGACAGCAATATCTCGCTGAGTTAAAGCCAAGGTTTTAGTTCTGGGAACCAAAATGAATGTTTAAGTCTCAGCTAACCTGCCATGGTTAGGGTACCCATCATGCGAGCATAGTTTTTCCTCCATCTTTGAGAAACAATTTTATATCTGCCTTCTCATTGGCCAGAATGTTCCCGTCTGCCTTTGGTCTTTGGGAACATTTAACCCATTGTAAGAGCGGTGACTCCAGTATCTTGTCAGTATATACCACCATCTTTGTCAAAGATGCTTTGTGTATATGGCCGCTGATCCAAAGTCCTTTCTCTCTCCTGCTTCAGTGGTGACCTAGTGTGCAGGTAGTGGTAGTAGGTCAGTTCAACCAAGATCAAAATGACAAACTTGCAACAAAACAATTCAAGGCACTCATTTCTAAATCATTTTAAAACTAATAGCGTTTGTGTACCCAACACAGGTTAAAATAAACATTCTGAGTGGTTTACCAGAATGCACCGTCAGAGCTTTGTTAGACTGCATTTGTTTTCTCTTCAGATTGGAATTGTCATGTAGGCCTAGTGTATGAAGCTGGCTGCTTCTAAATATTGATTTCTGTCAGGTTGTGGTCAGTCATCGCATGCACAGTGCACACGGCAATGATGCGTGATGAGCTCGCTAGCTACACTATATGAAGTGCGGCAGTGTAGCCTAGTGGTTAGAGCGTTGGACTAGTCACCGGAAGGTTGCAAGTTCAAACCCCCGAGCTGACAAGGTACAAATCTGTCGTTCTGCCCCTGAACAGGCAGTTAACCCACTGTTCCTAGGCCGTCATTGAAAATAAGAATTTGTTCTTAACTGACTTGCCTAGTTAAATAAAGGTATAAAAAAATATATATATATATATATATTACACACAAAAGTATGTGGACACCCCTTTTAAATGAGTGGATTTGGCTATTTCAGCCATACCTTTTGCTGACGTGTATAAAATCAAGCACACCGCCATGCATTCTCCATAGACATTGGCAGTAGAATGGCCTTACTGAATAGCTGTGACTTTCAATGTGGCACAGTCATGGGATGTCACCTTTTCCAACAAATCAGTTTGTCAAATGTCTGCCCTGCTAGTGAGTACGCTTCATGAAATGGGTTTCCATGTCCGAGCAGCCGCACACAAGCCTAAGATCACCATGCCAACTGTTGGCTGGAGTGGTGTAATGCCCGCTGCCATTGGACTGTGGCACAGTGGATATGCGTGTTCTCTAGAGTGTTGAGTCACATTTCACCATCTGGCAGTCCGACGGACGAATCTGGGAGAACGACCTGCCTGAATGCATAGTGCAAACTAAAGTGTGGTGGAGGAATAAGGGTCTGGGGCTGTTCATGTTTCGAGCTATGTTCCAGTGAAGGGAAACCTTAACACTATAGCATAAAATTACATTCTAGTCAATTCTGTGCTATCAACTTAGTGGCAACAGTTTGGGGAAGCCCATTTATGGTTTCATCATGACAATGCCCCCTTCCACAAAGCGAGGTCAATACAGAAATGGGTTTGTTGAGTTGTGGAAGAACTTGACTGGCCTGCACATAGCCCTGATCTTAACCCCATCGAACACCTTTGGGATAAATTGGAACGCCGACTGCGAGCCAGGCCTATTCGCCCAACGTCAGTGGCCAACCTCACTAATGCTGTTGTGGCTGAATGCTGCTGGGACTTGCTGCCAATGTTAACCCTAGTGGAATGCCTTCCCAGAAGAATGGAGGCTGTTAGTCCCCCCCCTTGTTGCAATAACTCCACATTAATGCCCTAGATTTTGTAATGAGATGTTCCACATACTTTTGATCATGTAGTGTATCTACCTGAGTGAGCCTTCATGCACAG
This sequence comes from Oncorhynchus masou masou, assembly GCF_036934945.1. Taxonomy (NCBI): domain Eukaryota; kingdom Metazoa; phylum Chordata; class Actinopteri; order Salmoniformes; family Salmonidae; genus Oncorhynchus; species Oncorhynchus masou. Next base: position 31,590,017 of record NC_088227.1, read on the forward strand.
AAAGGAGACTGAGCAGTTATTTGGATGTTAATGTTTATTTTATGGCTGCCACCTTCTGTGCCCCTGAGCCTGAATTGAAAGTGTTTACATTTGTATTCGTTCAGTAGGCTCGGTAATCAGGAGCGTCAGTTTTTTTTTTTGTGTATTTTTTTCAAGCTCTCACTCATTCTCTAGTTAAGTGGCTGGGTTTTTGGTTATTTTGTCTTTATTCTGTGTATTTTGTCAAGCAGTGAAAATGAATTTCCTTGTGTGGATAATGAATCTGACTCATCTCTCCCCCCTCCCAGATGTCCCTCCGGCGGAGCAGGAAAAGTTGTTTGTCCAGAAGCTGCGTCAGTGCTGCGTCCTGTTTGACTTTCTGTCGGACCCTCTGAGCGACCTGAAATGGAAGGAGGTGAAGCGGGCAGCGCTCAGCGAGATGGTGGAGTACATCACCCACAACAGGAACGTCATCACAGAGCCCATCTACCCAGAGGTGGTGCACGTGGTCAGTAGACACAGTGAAGAATGCCTTGGGCGTAATTATTAGTGCACACTGTCCCAAAACATTTTTAAACATAAAAGGGAAACAAAAGTGTTTGTTAGTACTCCCTCCCTCTTTTGGACCTTGTTTTGCTTATTTTTGGTTCCTGGTTTTTCAACCCTTCTAAACCTTCATGATGTTTTTCTTCTTCCGTTTATTGTGTGGTGCACATAGGCCTAGTCAGTTGAGAAGGCCCTCTGGTGACATTGATGTATTGTCCTTAGGGGTGTGAACGTATAAAAGTTAAAACGTTTAAACGAAGTTGGGACCCGTTAATGTTAAACAAATATACCCTTAACTGAAAAACATATTTTTTTAAATTAACTTAAAATCACAGTTCAGTTATACAAACTTATATTGTTTTCTGTGTTTATAGATTATCTTAACATATGACTGCCAGCCTGCCTTCTCATGCCTGCCTCTCTCTCTCGTGCTGGCCTGCCTTCTCCTGCCACTCTCACATGCTGGCCTGCCTCCTCTGTCTCTTGGCTAGCGGTGTGCAGACTTCGGTCTGTTGCGAATAGAATATCCTAGCCTATTCTGGCACCTACGGTTTTGGGCCAGTCTCGCGGGCATGGGGTAGTCTACTCTAGGGTTGGGCGGTATCCGGATCTTCATATCCTGACCTTCATACACAAGAAGCGCCATTTGATTCCAGACCATAATATAGACCGTAAAAATACATATTATTTTTGCACAAAACAATTGTAAGCAGCAGGGATCTTGATCCAGGAGGCGATTTGATTCTCTGCTGTAAAAAAAAACAGCTTGATCTTGCAAGCTAGCTACTTAGCTAACAAGTTCGCAAACCAAATGCATAGTTGGAGCCCCAAGCTGGAGATATTTTATTTGGCATATCTTAGGTGGTTATTGTAAAATATTTTTTATACATTTTACATTTTTGAAAACCATAGTCAGTATTTCAAAATGCCATGTTAACATTAACTGGTATACCCTCCAAGCATAGCCTGTGTGATTTCATATGAGGCAAAAAAAACAATACCAGTAGCATGTTTTGATTACGCTTTTCAGACAATGGAATGTGGCCCTTGAAAGCGCTGCAGCATGTTTGTCTGTTTGGGTAGTCTACACTATGTATTTTTTTAAAATGCCCACACGAAACTTTCTCTGGTGAGATGAACTGACATTTACTTGTCTTTAAAGGAATTACTGCTTCCATCACTAGGCAACCAGAACTGTCAATCATAATCTCGAGCTACTGCGCGAAGCCGGCTCGCAGACTACTCACTCCTAAAAAAGTACTTTAAAGTTTGTTAAATACCGTGACTTACCAATACACATCTCGCTACCATACCATTAAACTGCATAAATAACACAGCAGCGTCTATTGTTGTCAGGGAAAAAATACAGAACATTTTTACGCCGAAGCAGAATTCTACAGTCGTGGCCAAAGGTTTTGAATGACACATATTAATTTTCCCAAAGTCTGCTGCTTCAGTTGGTATGATGGCAATTTGCATATACTCCAGAATGTTATGGAGAGTGATCAGATGAATTGCAATTCATTGCAAAATCACTCTTTGCCATGCAAATGAACTGAATCCCCAAAAAACATTTCCACTGCATTTCAGCCCTGCCACAAAAGGACCAGCTGACATCGTCAGTGATTCTCTCATTAACACAGGTGTGAGTGTTGATGAGGACAAGGCTGGAGATCACTCTGTCATGCTGATTGAGTTCGAATAACAGACTGGAAGCTTCAAAAGGAGGGTGGTGCTTGGAATCATTGTTCTTCCTCTGTCAACCATGGTTACCCGCAAGGAAACACGTGCCATCATCATTGCTTTGTACAAAAAGAGCTTCACAGGCAAGGATATTGCTGCCAGTAAGATTGCACCTAAATCGACCTTTTATCGGATCAACAAGAACTTCAAGGAGAGCGGTTCAATTGTTGTGAAGAAGGCTTCAGGGTGCCCAAGAAAGTCCAGCAAGAGCCATGGCCGTCTCCTAAAGTTGATTCAGCTGTGGGATCTGGTCACCACCAGTACAGAGCTTGCTCAGGAATGGCAGCAGGCAGGTGTGAGTGCATTTGCACGCACAGTGAGAAGACTTTTGGAGGTTGGCCTGGTGTCAAGAAGGGCAGCAAAGAAGCCACTTCTCTCCAGGAAAAACCTCAGGGACAGACTGATATTCTGCAAAAGGTACAGGGATTGGACTGCTGAGGACTGGGGTAAAGTCATTTTTCTCTGAATTCCCTTTCCGATTGTTTGGGGCATCTGGAAAAAAAGGCTACCATCAGTCCTGTCATGCCAACAGTAAAGCATCCTGAGACCATTCATGTATGGGGTTGCTTCTCAATCAAGGGAGTGGGCTCACTCACAATTTTGCCTAAGAACACAGCCATGAATAAAGACTGGCACCAACACATCCTCCGAGAGCAACTTCTCCAATCCATCCAGAAACAGTTTGGTGACGAACAATGCCTTTTCCAGCATGATGGAGCACCTTTCCATAAGGCAAAAGTGATAACTAAGTGGCTCGGGGAACAAAACATATATTTTTTAACCCACAAATCCTGACAAACTCCATGCATTGATTATGCAAGAATGGGCTGCCATCAGTCAGGATGTGGCCCAGAAGTTAATTGACAACATGCCAGGGTGGATTGCAGAGGTCTTGAAAAAGGGTCAACACTGCAAATATTGACTCTTTGCATCAATGTAATTGTCAATAAGTCTTTGACACTTATGAAATGCTTGTAATTATACTTCAGTATTCCATAGTAACATCTGACAAAAATATCTAAAGACACTGAAGCAGCAAACTTTGTGGAAATTAATATTTGTGTCATTCTCAACTTTTGGCCACGACTGCACTGTCTGAAAAGATACAGACCTGATGCGGCACTGTTTTAAACTGTCTTAAGTTATAAATTGTCGCTATCGACATAACGCATCTACAATAATATGTCTGTAAAGGGATGTGGTAGATATAACTTCATCGCCCGGACCTAGTTGTTCATACATACGTAATCGAACCATTCTGTATTGTACATTGATGTGGAATTTTGTAATTGATTTAACAATGTTTCTTATCATTTTAACAAATATTTTTAAACATTAAGGAACATTTTACATTTGTCACATCCCAAACTTGCTTTTAATGGTCACCAAAGACGACCCTCTGACGTTTGTGTTGCAAACACATTTCGTGTCCATAGACACAACCATTTTGTGTAGGCCTCTGTCTTTCTGGCTTGAGTGAATTCATAACCCTGCTATCAAGTGGTCATGAAAGCTATAAGCCATTTCAATCAATTAAGTTGTCACAGAAGCTTTCAAATGGCATATTCCACATACCACAAAGTTTCCGCATTTCTCAGTCTGTTTTTTGTTGATGGTGCCTTTGGCAGAAATTCTTCAAGTTATTTCAGTTCAAGTTAGGCTAGATGTTTTCTTTTCTATTTCCTGAGGCATAGGTGTGTCCCATTCCCTTCCAGGTGAACTCTGTGAAACTAGGACATTGCAGAGAGTGGAAACTGCTTTACACTCACCGAACTTGAATCTGTTACCCAGAGTCAGAGGCGGAGCCGACTGTTATTCTATAGTACAGCTAGCAGTAGGCCTATTGTCTACCTAGCACTGTGGGCTCAATATCTGTGTTACGCCACATATCACTGAAATCAGATTGGTGTGAAAATCTGAACTCATCTTTTGTGGTTTCGTCATGGGCTCACCTACCTCTGTAACAGATATACATTGCTGGGGATGTGATGTGTCGTGGTGCTGCCTGCCTGCCAGCCGGCCAGCCAGCCAGGTCTGAATTAAAACAGGCTTTGATGTTTATCAAAGCAGGAAACCAAGGATGATCAAGGTGCAAATGTCCCTTCATTCTCCTGATCCTGCCTCTATTTGATCAGTGCAGCAGAAAATGCAAGGCCCCTGCCAAATCAGCATAAGAATATACTCTTGGTTTACTTTAGTTCTCCCCTTCCTGAGTCTTTCACTTTGATGTGTTCACTGCTTTTAACATCAAAGTGTGGACGAGGCGGACTCTAAAGGGTGTCTTCTTTGTGGTTAGATAGACCACGATGGGTGGCTCTTTGAGGGGGCGCCCAATTGATAAGTGCATTATTGTTACAGCGCCCCAAAGCAAATGTTACATTGATAATTCAGTCAAGTGAGTGCATTTTAACTCAACCTGCTGGGGGTAGGGGGGGTTGTCATCTGAAAGGTGAGAATGAATGGGAATTATATAGCGCTTTTCTACAAACTGAGGTACTCAAAGTGTGGCACTCACGGCAACCATTTTGTGCCATAACGCTCACCACACATGAACTATCAGGTGGATGATGAAATGGGCCCAGGTTGGGAATTTTGCCCTATCACTGGGGTTAACACACCTACTCTTATGATAAGTGCCATGGGATTTTCTTATGACCACAGAGAGTCAGTACATCCATTTAACATCCCATCCGAAAGACTGCATCCTATGCAGTGTACCCTTCAATGCCCTGGGGCATTGGGTTCTCCTTAGACCAGAGAAGAGTGCCCCCTACTGGTCTGCCAACACCACTTCTAGCAGCACCTGGTCTCCCATCCAGGGACCAACCAGGACTGACTCTGCTTAGCTTGAGGCAAGCCAACATTGGAATGTAGGGTGGTATGCTGCTGGCTTGGAGAGGTGAACAAAAAGAGTAGCTTAAGCTTCGGCTGGTTAAAACAAAAAAATGTCTGCTTCTCATTGGGGGGGGGTCTGATAAATGTAATCTTAAAGGTCCTGACATCCTCCTCTCTCTGGTTCTACTGGTCTGTGGCTGTGTTGATTGAAAAGGTTTATAAATAAATAAGGTTTGTAAATGATCAAGAAGATGCAGCCTGATGGGTGAAGAGGTCGGCTGGACATCTGTACTGTTCTCTTATATTTAGTTGTATTCACAATACACATGAAACAAAGGGTGTTTCTTAATATGGCTTCTACCCTGCTCCACACCCCCATCCTCTGTGCATACATTTTGAGGCACTAGGCACTCCCCTGCTATTTCATTACTTTGGACCTTTTTAGAGTAATGTCGGCTGCTCATCTATGCTTGACTTTCCTGGATCACGACTACTCTCAGCAGTTATACGTCAAACATTTGTAGATTTAAATGTCTGATTCGGTTTAACATTGCAATATTGTCAGTAAAGCAAATTATCTACATAGACTAATGTGTTGCATGGTATACCGGTACCAGGGTAATATCATGGTATCAAAACCTCATGATACTTATGATACAAACATTTTAGAATACAGTAGTACTGTTTCATAAGATACTACCACGTTTTTTGTTGTCCCTACCATTCTAAAGAACCCGCTGATGCCTGTTTATGGGATCTTAATAGTCGGTTTTGTTTAGAAATTCAGTTGAATTTAAGCAACATTAACTAGACTCTTGTATGCCCCAGTCCAATAATGTCCGCTTCACTTTCATGCACCTTTCAAATGTGGCAGCTGTACACAGCCAGCCGGCAGCTGGATCCCCTTCCAGCCATCACTCACCTGCATCTCTGTCTGGTCTTCCTGCGGCATTTAGTCCTCCATCAATTTAAAAAAATATATATAGCCGAGTGGGGACGTGATGGCGAGTGGGGACGTGATGGCGAGTGGGGACGTGATGGCGAGTGGGGACGTGATGGCGAGTGGGGACTTAGTCTTCTGATACATTGGAGCAGCTTGCAGAGTAAGCAAAGTTGATACATTGTATAATTTCACCCCTTGTATAACCAAGAGCACAAGCCGGTCTGCGTAGACTTTTCAAGTTTGCTGTCACACAGCCTGTGAGTGCTAGAGAGGACAAATAGGGCCCAGCGTTGTGAAAGGCACATGCTTGCAGCTTACAGCAAAGAAAATGGCTTGTCTCTTGCTGAAACGGTTAAAAAAAGGAACAATTTTACCGGAGCTCCCCTTTCTAAAAACATAATTTCACAAACCATGTCGCTGGCCGTTTGAAACAAATCCCGGGTCTCTATCGGTGTGATAACAATGTTCAGTCATGTTTCCTAGCCAACAACCTAACTTGACAGTAGGTCTAGGCAAATTTGATTGGCACAGGAAGAAAGGGTCTGCTTTGCTACTCATGAGAAATGAATCCTACCCTTTTTGAATCATGTTGGCCTATTGGAAGCCTAAAATGTCTCTTTCTGGTGCTCCTTAAATTCTGTTTGGTGCAAACGTTTTTTAAAGTTGGCAGCAGTATGTTTGGGAGTGTTTTTGAGACGTAGGGAGAGCCTGTGGGTCTGTTTACTGAAGAGGGAGGGTTTCATGCAGTGTTCTCCCTGTACTGCCACAATGATATGCAGATCATTATACATGTGTATTCCTTCCTCCCATTCGTCCAGACAAATCACAGGTAGGCCTTTGCAAGTTGGGGCAAATCAGCCATTCTTTGCAGTATTCTATTATGCAGTGTGAAGTTAAATTCAATACCTGTTGAATTGCGCAGAAGTGTCTAGAGAAATCAGTGTGTTGTATTGAGTAGAAGATTTTAAATATTTTTATTTATTTAACCAGGTAGGCTAGTTGAGAACAAGTTCTCATTTACAACTGCAACCTGGCCAAGATAAAGCAAAGCAGTGTGACACAAACAACAGTTACTGACTATGTTTTGTTCATTCCATGTGTAACACAATAGAAAAAAAAGTCTATATACAGTGTGTGCAAATGGACTGAGGGAAGGCAATAAATAGGCCATAGTAGCAAATAATTATAATTTAGCAAATTAACACCGGAGTGGTAGATGTGCAGATGATGATGATGATGATGTGCAAGTAGAAATAGCGTAGCTATTTGAATATGAATATATTCATATAATATATTAAGTATCACTGCCAGGTTTTTGGTGTATCACATCCTCAATTGTGATTGTGATGCTTGGCCTGGTATCGTTAGTAAAATGTTGGTGTCGTGAAAACACTAACAGACATTTAACGAAAGTAACAAGCTAGCTAACTTCAGCAAGAGACCACTTGTTTTAACTTTATGCATTAGCTTGCAGCTTACTATCATTAACATAAAATATTAGCCTAGACAATGACCATACTTGTTTACTAGTAAAAGGTAACTTGCTAGTGCTGTAACTATAGGTTGTTAACCCTAATGAACCATGGTTAGAAAGAGGACCAAGTTAGCGGTCTAGCTAAGCTAGCGCTCGTCATGACCCATGGCTGCATGGGCTACGACACAGCCTGCGAGTACTCTGTGAAAACTGTGAAAACATTCATATAATCCGTTACAAGCTACAAATACTAACACGAGTCGGGAGACGAGCTGTTCGTGCCTCAGTCACCTCAGCACAACTTTGCCCTGTAACGCATTACTGCCTGTAAGACTTGATCTGCTGCAAGCCAGCCAGTCTAATGGCTATACAGACGACACAAGACTACATAAACTTAACTTCGGAATGATCAGCTAGCTATATGTGAATCGTAATAGTCTAGCTAGCCAGCTAGTTTAAAAGGCAAAAATGACTGATAATCGATGTTATGCAATCTAGATGACGAGCTGTCAATTCTTCGTGGCTAGCTAGTTACCAATTGTTTGTGGCCAGTTAGACCTATTGACTCACTATGGGGTTGCACAATGGGTATTGTAGGCAGGTAAACATGCCAAAATGAACACTATGTATTTATTAACTTATCAAGATAAAATATTGTAGTCCGGCAAGTTCATTCTCAAGTCAGTTTATTTCTTCTCTTCAGCCCAAAAGAATGGCTTCCATTGATTTCAATCATTTTTGCTATTATGTGGTTGCGTCATATTTCTGTGCATACGTTCCGTTGAAGCTTGCAGCGATGCATACTTCGAAATGTTTTCTCCGTGTGAGCAGAGCATGGTAGTATTCATTTTGAGACACCCAAAATGTCAGTTTCCAAAGTGCTGGAGTTGGCCAACCATTGACACATGCTTAGGATAGTTCTTCCAATAGCCCTTATGGTAATAATATGAAGTGCTGTGTCGTGACCTGCCTGTCTGTCTGTCCTTCAGTTTGCAGTGAACATGTTCAGGACATTGCCTCCATCATCCAACCCCACAGGGGCTGAGTTTGACCCAGAGGAGGATGAGCCCACTCTAGAGGCTGCGTGGCCACACCTCCAGGTAAACACGCACAGTCATGCACTGCATACCGCACCGCCAAGCACACCACGTACCACACGGCGGCGCAACACACTTGCAGTTGCACACACACACGCCACGGTCGTGCGCACCGCACACTGTCACACAAACAAGCAATTTAACACGCGCACCGTTTCCTACCACTGATATGTACACCTCTGCTCTTTCTCCAGCTCGTCTACGAGTTCTTCCTCCGGTTTCTGGAGTCTCCAGACTTTCAACCAAATGTGGCCAAGAAGTATATCGACCAGAAATTTGTAATGCAGGTAGCTAAGCACTGGACCTTTCTCACTGGAAGTAAATAAACAGGATGTGAGAAAGTACATGTGATCTAAGGTCACCTGCTGCATTGTCTCCACAGCTATTGGACCTGTTTGACAGTGAAGACCCCAGGGAAAGGGACTTTCTAAAGACCACTCTGCATCGCATCTATGGGAAGTTCCTGGGCCTGAGAGCGTACATCAGGAAACAGATCAATAACATATTCTATAAGTCAGTAAATGGTCATAATACTGTACTATGAAATTGTATTGTCATACACTGAGTGTACAAAACATTAAGAACACCTGCTCTTTCCATGACAGACCCATCAGGTGAATCCAGGTGAAAACTACAGTATGATTCTTTATTGATGTTACCTGTTAAATCCACTTCAATCCATGTAGATGAAGGGGAGGAGACAGGTTAAAGAAGGATGTTTAAGCCTTGAGACAGTTGAGACATTCAATGGGCAAGACCAAAGATTTAAGGGCCTTTGAATGGGGAGACACAACATGGCGATTGCCAATGTTTAAATGACCATTTATTGAACTGCTCTGTTCTGCTTTGACATTGTCATTTCTTTCCAGGTTCATTTATGAAACAGAACGTCATAACGGAATAGCAGAGTTATTGGAAATATTAGGAAGGTATGTGGTTCTTTAATCGTTTTTGTGCCTATATTGTTTTGATCAGAAGTATTACATTGCTGATCACGACCTTCAAATCCTTCTGTTTTGCAGCATAATCAATGGCTTTGCCTTACCGTTGAAAGAGGAGCACAAGATTTTCCTGTTGAAAGTGTTGCTGCCTTTACACAAAGTCAAGTCCCTTAGTGTCTATCACCCACAGGTAGCTATCCCTAACTACCTTTGGTTTCAAACACGTTACCGTTAAAGACCGTGCAGTTAAAGCCTTAGGCCTGCAATACAATAAACCTTTTGATTAGGCCTATGTGTGTTATAGGTTGTAATAAGCTAATTTTATTAGTTGTATTAAGCGGTGTCGACATGATGGTTGTAGTTAATCTGCTTTTATGTTTCTGTGTCTTTTCTAGCTGGCTTATTGCGTGGTGCAGTTTCTAGAGAAGGACAGCACTCTCACAGAACCGGTAAGACATCTTGCTGTTCGCTGGGCAAAAATCACCATTCCCCCATGGAATGCGTGAGGTTAGTACTTTGCTCTAATGCTGGCTTAGTGTGAATGTGTGAATCTTCTCCATAGACAGTGATGGCTCTGTTAAAGTACTGGCCAAAACACACAGCTCTGTGTGACTAGTTAGTTAGACCCACAGCTCTGTGGGAGGGACTGGTTAGTTAGACCCACAGCTCTGTGGGAGGGACTGGTTAGTTAGACCCACAGCTCTGTGGGAGGGACTGGTTAGTTAGACCCACAGCTCTGTGGGAGGGACTGGTTAGTTAGACCCACAGCTCTGTGGGAGGGACTGGTTAGTTAGACCCACAGCTCTGTGGGAGGGACTGGTTAGTTAGACCCACAGCTCTGTGGGAGGGACTGGTTAGTTAGACCCACAGCTCTGTGGGAGGGACTGGTTAGTTAGACCCACAGCTCTGTGGGAGGGACTGGTTAGTTAGACCCACAGCTCTGTTCACTATAAATTTATGACTAATCTTGTAGACGGTGATGGCTCTGTTGAAGTACTGGCCGAAGACACACAGTCCAAAGGAGGTGATGTTCCTCAATGAGCTGGAGGAAATCCTGGACGTCATCGAACCCTCCGAGTTCGTCAAGGTCATGGAGCCTCTCTTCAGACAGCTGGCCAAGTGTGTGTCCAGCCCTCACTTCCAGGTGTGTTGTTGATCTGTTGGTACTCATGCAGTGTGCAGTGTTGTGCATATGCGTGTGTTGCGCATGTCCAGGCTTGTGTGTGTGGTTCTGTGCTACGGTGTGGCCTTATCAGGCATCCCTCTCTCTGTGTGTGTGTATCAGGTGGCAGAGAGAGCGCTGTACTACTGGAACAATGAGTACATCATGAGTTTGATCAGTGACAATGCTGCCAGGATCCTCCCTATCATGTTCCCCTCGCTCTACCTCAACTCCAAGACCCACTGGAACAAGTGAGCCACTCTGCTAACCTACCATTATGGAGCAGACTCTTTCTCCGTCTCTCTGTTGCTGCCCTGTGAAAGAGAAGTAAACGTCGCTCCATATGTGTGGTTAATGTGTGTGTGCAGGACGATCCACGGTCTAATATACAACGCCCTGAAGCTCTTCATGGAGATGAACCAGAAGCTTTTTGATGACTGCACACAGCAGTTCAGAACAGAGAAGAACAAGTAAGACTACTTTACCTCTAAACACACACACACTGAATAAAACCTTTGTCATAACTGTTCATTCATTCGCAACGTCCACCCACATAGTTTCATTCTACGTCTGTCTCCACTTAGCAGATTTCATCTTGAAATGACTCTGAAATGCCTGTTCCGCTGTCGTCTGATCTTTGTTCCCGTCTCTCTAAACCTGTCGTTGTGATGTCTGTTCCCCTGTCGTTGTGATCTGTTCCCCTGCCTCCATAAACCCGCCATTGTCTGATCTGTTCCCCCGTTGTCGTCTGATCTCTGTTCCACTGTCTCCCTAAACCTGTTGTGTGTGTGTGTGTGTGTGTGTGTGTGTGAGAAGAGAGAAGGCCAAGTGGAAAGAGAGAGAAGAGGCGTGGGTGAAGATTGAGAATCTGGCCAAGTCCAACCCTCAGGTGAGCTCTAAGCATCTTTCCTCGTGTGTTTTAATCCAGCCCCTTTGTCTCTTGCTCTCTTAAGCATTTGATATTTTAGTCATTTAGTAGATGCTTTTATCCAGAGCGACTGTGTATATGCATACATGCATGCATGCATACATACAGTGGGGAGAACAAGTATTTTATACACTGCCGATTTTGCAGGTTTTCCTACTTACAAAGCATGTAGAGATCTGTAATTTTTATCATAGGTCATTTTTATCACTTCAACTGTGAGAGACGGAATCTAAAACAAAAATCCAGAAAATCACATTGTATGATTTTTAAGTAATTAATTTGCATTTTATTGCATGACATAAGTATTTGATACATCAGAAAAGCAGAACTTAATATTTGGTACAGAAACCTTTGTTTGCAATTACAGAGATCATATGTTTCCTGTAGTTCTTGACCAGGTTTGCACACACTGCAGCAGGGATTTTGGCCCACTCTTCCATACAGACCTTCTCCAGATCCTTCAAGTTTCGGGGCTGTCGCTGGGCAATACAGACTCTCAGCTCCCTCCAAAGATTTTCTATTGGATTCAGGTCTGGAGACTGGCTAGGCCACTCCAGGACCTTGAGATGCTTCTTACGGAGCCACTCCTTAGTTGTCCTGGCTGTGTGTTTCGGGTCGTTGTCATGCTGGAAGACCCAGCCACGACCCATCGTCAATGCTCTTACTGAGGGAAGGAGGTTGTTGGCCAATATCTCGCGATACATGGCCCCATCCATCCTCCCTTAAATACGGTGCAGTCGTCCTGTCCCCTTTGCAGAAAAGCACCCCAAAGAATAATGTTTCCACCTCCATGCTTCACAGCTGGGATGGTGTTCTTGGGGTTGTACTTATCCTTCTTCCTCCAAACACGGCGAGTGGAGTTGAGACCAAAAAGCTCTATTTTTGTCTCATCAGACCACAAGACCTTCTCCCATTCCTCCTCTGGATCATTCAGATGGTAATTGGCAAACTTCAGACGAGCCTGGACATACGCTGGCTTGAGCAGGGGGACCTTGCGTGCGCTGCAGGATTTTAATCCATGACGGCATAGTGTGTTATTAATGGTTTTCTTTGAGACTGTGGTAGCTCTTGGCTGATCCCTCACCTTCCTCATGATCATTGATGCCCCACGGGGTGAGATCTTGCATGGAGCCCTAGACCGAGGGTGATTGACCGTCATCTTGAACTTCTTCCATTTTCTAATAATTGCTTTAACAGTTGTTGCCTTCTCACCAAGCTGCTTGCCTATTGTCCTGTAGCCCATCCCAGCTTCGTGCAGGTCTACAATTTTATCCCTGATGTTCTTACACAGCTCTCTGGTCTTGGCCATTGGGGAGAGGTTGGAGTCTGTTTGATTGTGTGTGTGGACAGGTGTCTTTTATACAGGTCACGAGTTCAAACAGGTGCAGTTAATACAGGTAATGAGTGAAGAACAGGAGGGATTCTTAAAGAAAAACTAACAGGTCTGTGAGAGCCGGAATTCTTACTGGTTGGTAGGTGATCAAATGCTTATGTCATGCAATAAAATGCAAATTAATTACTTAACCAATCATACAATGTGATTTTCTGGATTTTTGTTTTAGATTCTGTCTCATAGTTGAAGTGTACCTGTGATAGAAATTACAGACCTCTACATTCCTTGTAAGTAGGAAACACTGCCGATTTTTGCAGGTTATCAAATGCTTGTCCTCCCCACTATATATAGATATGTGTGTGTGTGTGTATATATTTTTATACATACACACACATACATACATACACTGGTCCCCTGTGGGAATCAAACCCACAACCCTGGTGTTGCAAGCACCATGCTCTACCAACTGAGCCAGTAGTTTTGCCACTAGTCCTCCACCACAGAACAGCCCAGGCAGCACCAGATACGTAGGTGTATTCTATGGCTCAGAACCCAACAACCAGAAATCATCTGACTCATCATGGATTTGACCAAATGATCTAAAAAGGTCTATATCATTATCTTTGGTTCTGGGAGTTCCTCACCTCTCCGCTGAGTTTACTTCCTGTTGTCTCATTATAATCCTACCCTCCTCTCTCTCTCTCTCTCGGTGTGTTTAGTTCCTGGTGTACGTGGACCCGTCAGACCTGGGTAGTCCTATGGAGACAGACGGACCAATGATGGAGGATGTTAACATCTTGAAGAAGACCATAGAGGAAGAAGCCACGCAGGTACTGTGTGTTGGGGGGGCGTGTGGGCTAGTGTGCTATTCCTCTGACGTCCTCCATGCACTCAGTGCATTGAATTAGACTGTTCGTGTGAAGGTTCAGAGCACAGTCTCCCGAGCTGTTTGAAATGTAGAATCAGAATCTGGTGCTTCCTGTCACACCTTGTTGCAGTTTTGACCCTGGAGTCTAAGCCTGGGTTTGGAGTGTTCTAAGCTAACATTATGGAATTGGTTAAGATGGTCCTACCAAGTATCATGTAGCTATTAGATGTGTAATTTAAAGGCCCCTGAAGGTAGAGGGTGATATCGGCGGATGTGGTGTTTTGAGACGCTGCCCATGCAAAAACATCTCTGGCTTCAACAGTCAGATGTTGATGGGGATTTTGTATTATTATGTTCATTAGATTCCCGCTGGGGTGCAGTAATTGTAGGCTAAGGGTGAAGAGGGGTGGAGACAGACGTGTAGGAACAGGAGTAGTGCAGCATGGGTAGGAGTAGAAGTACGCCATTCACAGCCCTCTCCTTGCCTACTGCCCAGGCTGTCATAAATGGCACCATATCCCCTATATAGTGCGCTACTTTCAACAGAGCCCTATGGGCCCTGGTACAAAGTAGTGCACTACATAGGGAATAGGGTGCCATTTGGGATGTAATGTAGGTTGGAGAGAGACAGGGTCGGGGAAGAGGGCTGTGAGTGATGTACTTATCGACAGAATCCTATCTATAGGCAGGCTCACATTTCTAAGGCAGGGGAGAGCTGACGGTAATGTATACTATAGTGTACACTTCATACAGGACTAGGACATGATGGATTGGGCTGAGTTGGGAATACAAGTTGATCTAGTCAAGACGTGATAGACCTAGTTAAACGTGCTATTTGAATTCTAGCAGCACTGAAGACTATCAAGGACTAGAGAAGGTTTGTTTAGGCTGATGGACTCTGGATGTGTAACTGTTCCCCCGTCTCTTGAAGAGGATGTGTGATCAGTCTAATGCCTCCATAAGACCAGGCACTACTTCTAGCAATCAGACAATTGGAGGTCATTCATTATCAAAGGTGGGAGCGAGAAACAAGGATGCACCATAGTGCCCTTAAAGCTCACCACTAAGCTTAGGACCCTGGGACTAAACACCTCCCTCTGCAACTGGATCCTGTACTTCCTGACGGGCCGCCCCCAGGTGGTGAGGGTAGACAACACAACATCCCCACATCTGCCGCGCTGTTCCTCAACACGGGGGGGGCCCTCAGTGGTGCGTGCTTAGTCCCTTCCTGTACTCCCTGTTCACCTACAACTGCGTGGTCAAGCATGAATCCAACACCATCATTAATCAATCAATCAGATGTATTTATAGAGCCCTTTTTACATCAGCCGATGTCACAAAATGCTGTTCAGAAACCCAGCCTATAACCTCAAACAGTAAGAAATGCAGATGTAGAAGCACGGTGGCTAGGAAAAACTCCCTAGAAAGGCACAACGGTGGTAGGACTGATCACTGACAACAATGAGACAGCCTATAGGGAGGAGGTCAGAGACCTTGACAGTGTGGTGCCAAGACAACAACCTCTACCTCAATGTTAGCAAGACAAAGGAGCTAAACATCAACGGGGCTGTCGTGTAGTGGGTCAGGAGTTTGAAGTTCCTTGGTGTACACATCACCAAACTACCATGGTCTAAACACAGCAAGACAATGTTCTCTCTTCTACTGCATGGCAAGAGCTCCAAGTCTAGGTCCAAAATGCTCCATTAGACTGCTGAACACCCCACCCCCCCTATTTTTACACTGCTACTCGCTGTTTATTATCTATGCACAGTCAGTTTAACCCTACCGATGTACAAATTACCTCGACTAACCTGTAACCCCACACATTAACTTGGTACCCCCTTTATATTAGTTCGTTATTATTTTATTGTAACTTTAATTTAAATATATTTAATGTGTTTTTGTTTTTTTTCTTAAACCAACAATGCAGTTCAAGAAATAAAGTAAAGGGCTTGTAAGTAAGCATTTCATGGTAAGGTCTACCTACACCTGTTGTATTCGGAGCATGTGATAAATTAAATCTGGTTTAGCTACTGAGCTGGGATCTTTAATGGTGAAACATTTACGTCCGTCTGGGAAATTAAAACTAACAAAGAACCAATTTTTTCCTCTGTCACTGCATGTGCAATATAACAGCAGAATAAGTGATGCATCTTCTTTTCCCTAAATTGCACCTCACATCCACAAAGCAACACAGTCGTGGTGCTTCCCCGAAAGCCGACTTCAACTGTCGGTGACTAAAGAGTCCGACGTTTATGCAAATTAGCATCGGCTTAATAACAATCAGGGACGGGAGGATCTAGCTTGCTTAGACACCACGCTGAATTGGCTAACAGCCAACGCAACCTCGTACATTCTATTTGGAGAATACATCCACATAGGATGATCTCCGCGATTCCTTACTACTTTGTACATTTTGGTTTGACTATTCTATGACTGTTCTCCCTCTCCCCCCGAAAGCTCCAGAGGAACGAGCGTAAGGAGCGTCCGCTGGTCAGGAGGAAGTCTGAGCTGCCTCAGGACATCTCCACCGTCAAGGCCCTGGAGACGCACCGGAGGGCCAATGATATGGTCACACCACACGACGGACACTAAAGACACACGCACGTACACGAACAAACGCGTACAGACAGTCTCTCTCTTTCTCACACACACATACAGTCGCACACACAGACGTACAGACAGTCTCTCTCTCTCTCTCTCTTTCTCACACACACACACGTACACACATACAGTCGCACACACAGACGTACAGACAGTCTCTCTCTTTCTCACACACACATACAGTCGCACACACAGACGTACAGACAGTCTCTCTCTCACACACACACATACAGACGTACAGACAGTCACACATACAGTCAGACACCACATACTGACAGACAGACCAGCCCCGGGGGGCCCAGAACAGTCCATCACAGACAAGGTCCAGACCAGAATAGAACAAAACAGAATGGCCTGGCTGAAAGAAGCTGCAGCTCAAACAACTCCACCAGTCCAACTCTGAAGTGTTCCCCAGTTCGCTACAGCCCTGCCCAGAGATGTCAATGGCACAGGACTGTATGGCATGACCACCAAACATGACATTGTTGCCCTCCCTCCCTCTCTCTGTCTTGTAAAAGCAGTGCTGTCCCCTTGTGGTCATTTTTCTCAGGTCTTCTGTTATTGTTTTAATTTGTTGGGTTCTTTCTGTTTTTCTCTCATCCTCATTCTAGATGTCATGTGCACTGGCAATAGGATTGGCAGACAGACATGTATTATAGATGCATACTGTACGTAATGGGCGAAGGAAGAAGCAGTTTAGTCTCCTCTCTCTCAGCATAGAGAGTAAAGCACAGTCCTTCTCTCTCATGTTTATTCTTTGTTGCCTAGTTACTGCTGCTATTGCCATAAGTGTAATCTTTTTCTTGTGTTCTGCTAGGATTGATTTGATGGGAGGGGAATTATTGGGGACCGCCAAGAGACGTAATAAAGTTGTGGCTCTAAATGTGCTTGGCTTAGTGAAAGGGGGGTTCTTCTGTCCACTGGACATCAGCTGATCTGTACAGACCTAGTTTGGTTCCAACCTCACTCTTGCTTTTTTTTAAACTTATCCACCCTTTCTTAGCTGTATGATATTGTAGGCAATAAGTTGCAGTGTGTTTGGTTCGAACAATGGTTAATGGTTTTCTAAGACTGAGGGCACAGCACATCAATTGTTTTCTGGATCCATTGGAGTTTACTGTCCATGTGAACACGTCAATCCCATTCCCTGTCGGTCTGTTCATGTCTTCATTCGTAATCAGTATAGATCAAGACATCCAAGTCATGTTAGTGTTGTGAAAGCTGAGGTCTGTGTTCTAGTTCAGTGTTTACAGACTCCCATTGAGCTGTAGTGTGGGAGGAGCTGTACTGGGCTACACACAGAGGAATACCTGCTCCTCACTGCTCTCTACTCTTCATAACCAAGACCCCTCTCTTTCTGATGTTGCTTTTATACCTTGGTAACTAAGTAGCCTAGTTCAGTCACATAAGATCATTCTGTCTGTAGTCAGTCAAAATTCATCACAAGCCTTTCCTTTCATAGTGCCTTTATTGTACAAGTGGCTAAACTGAGAGTAGAATAGCAGTGTTATGTGAATGCAGAACCAAGTTCAATTTAGCATTAGCTTCCCAACAGACCAGAGAGACGCACGTTGAAACACAATGACACTCACACCTACCCACAGAGTATGTAGGGCCATGTTTAGTGTAAAATGCATACAAGTTGTTTTTGTTAAATCTACAAAGCAGATCAGTGACTGTGGTCGAGCTAGAGAGGAGTGGGTAAGCCCCAAAGACTTAAGATAGAAGCACTTCCTGATAAAACTTGAAGAATAAAAACCCAAGATCCAAAATGAATTAATAATTCGTGCTGTCTGGTCTGTTTAGTTACGTCAGTTCCTCTGTGTGCCTGATGAAAAACGTGTAGAGAAGGATGCTTCTCATTCAACCTGATCTTATTACCCCTCGCCCTGTTCCATTTAGGATGTCCCCCAAATGGCACCTATTCCCCTATGGACCGTGATCGAAAAAAGTGCACTATATAGGAAATTGTGTACCATTTTAAGATGCACCATTGTTTGAGTCCCCAGACAGACATGCACTCTGGCTGTATCCCTGTAGAGAAGCTCTGTGTGTGAGACACTACTTCTGGATGTGTGCAGGGTCTTTTCCATTGCCTGCAAAAACTCTGATGTTCAGATTGAATGTGCAAATTGTAAATATATTACTATCACGATGTTTCACTCTCTTTCTAGATTGTTTTCTTTGTCTTAAAGAATATCATTCACCATAAATGTATGCCACCCCCAACTATTTTGCTGTAAAATTACTGAAAGGAGGTATAGAGTGCTTTTATAGATGGCACCAACAAAACTGGATGGCACCAGGGTTTTGGGTCAATTTAAGGAAGTTATCTGAAATACAAATGTTCCTCATTGCTTCACAGAGGAGAATTGTAATTTCAGTTTCCTGAATGTGAATGGATCCCTGGCTGTTCCCAGTGTCCTGTTGGTGACTGTTGTTCTTCATCAAATTGCGTTAATATTGTAGCCTCTGTGGCGCTCTCTATATTTTACATACAGTGCATTTTGAAAGTATTCAGACCCCTTGACTTTATCCACATTTTGTTACGTTACAGCCCAATTCTAAAATGTATTAAGTTGTTTTCCCCCTTATCAATCTAATCACAATACCCCATAATGACAAAGCAGTTTTTTTTATATATATATATAAATTTGGGCAAATTTGGTATTATTTATTTTTTAATCTAGCACATTTACATAAGTATTTAGACCCTTTACTCAGTACTTTGTGGAAGTACCTTTAGCAGTGATTTCATTCTTCTTGGGTATGATGCTACCAGCCTGGTGCTACACCTGTATTTTGGGAATTTCTCCCATTCCTCTCTGCAGATCCTCTCAAGCTCTGTCAGGTTGGATGGGGAGCATTGCTGCACAGCTATATTCAGAACTCCCCAGAGATGTTCGATTGGGTTCAAGTCCAGGCTCTAGTTGGGCCACTCAAGGCCATTGAGACTTGTCCTGAAGCCACTCCTGCATTGTTTTGTCTGTGTGCTTAGGGTCGTTGTCCTGCTGAAATGAGAATCTTTGCCCCAGTCTGAGGTCCTGAGTGTGATGATAATCCTGTTCCAGAAATGGTCTTGCTGTACTTTTCTCTGTTCATCTTTGCCTCAATCCTGACTAGTCTCCCAGTCCCTGCTGCTGAAAAACATCCCCACAGCATGATGCCACCACCACCATGCTTCCATGTAGGGATGGGGCCAGGTTTCCTCCAGATGCTTGGTATTCTGGCCAAAGAGGTTGATCTTTGTTTCATCAGAGCAGAGAATCTTCTTTGTCATGGTCTGAGAGTCTTCAGTTGCTTTATTGCAAACTCCAAGCAGGCTGTCGTGCCTTTTTACTGAGTGGCTTTCTTCTGGCAACTCTACCATATAGGTCTGATTGGTGCAGTTCTGCAGAGATTGTTGTCCTTCTGGAAGGTTCTCCAATCTCAACAGAGGAGCTCTGTCAGTGACCATTGGGCTCTTGGTCACATCCCTGACCAAGGCCCTTCTCCCTAGACCGCTGAGCGGCCAGCTCTAGGAAGAATCTTGGTGGTTCCAAACTTCCTCTAAGAATGGAGGCCACTGTGTTCTTGGGGACCTTCAATGCTGCAGAAATGTTTTGGTGCCCTTCCCCAGATCTGTGCCTCGACACTCCTGTCTCAGAGCTCTACGGACAATTCCTTTGACCACATGGCTTGGTTTTTGCTCTGATATGCACTGCAACTGTGGGACCTTATATAGACAGGTGTGTGCCTTTCCAAATCATGTCCAATCAATTGAATTTACCACAGATGGACTCCAACCAAGTTGAAGAAACATCTCAAGGATGGTCCATGGAAACAGCATGCACCTGAGGTCAATGTTTCGTCTCATAGAAAAGGGTCTGAATACTTGTGTAAATAAGATATTTCTGTTTTTTTTAATAAATTGGCAAACTTTTTTTTTTTTTTTAAACTGGTTTCCCTTTTGTCATTGTGGGGTTCTGTGTAGATCGCTCAGTATTTTTTTCTCCTTACATTTTAGAATAAGGCTAGTGTGGGAAAAGTCAAGGGTTCTGAATACTTACAGTGCGAAGGCACTGTATGGTTTTGTTTATTTTGAAAAGAATGATTCTGTGTCTTTTGGTATACACCCTGTATGATAATTGGCCTCATCTAATATTGTACATATAATGTACTTTTATTTTGTTATAGCTACTACATGGTAGATGTAATATTTTGTACAGAATGTCCCCTGTGTACAGAAAACAACGGTTATTAGCTACCACAGTTGATGTGACACAGATGTCAACACGTGACCTATATGCATTTAGGACAGTTTTGAATTTGGATTCTACTATTTTTTTATCGATTTGTAATCAAGATTTTCTTTGTTTCAGCATTTTAAAGTATGTGATGA
Organism: Oncorhynchus masou masou; assembly: GCF_036934945.1. Taxonomy (NCBI): domain Eukaryota; kingdom Metazoa; phylum Chordata; class Actinopteri; order Salmoniformes; family Salmonidae; genus Oncorhynchus; species Oncorhynchus masou. The sequence goes on from NC_088227.1 coordinate 31,610,851, forward strand.
GTTCCTACATACATCTGCATTGTGTGTGCTTTTATCCAAATTCTCCAGTGGTGTACATCTATCTAGCTGTATATGGTAAATAAAGAGAACATGTGAGTTTTTATATTTTCATCCGAGAACAGGCATAGTGCTTTCATGATTTGCTGCCTAATTCCTCATTTACTACCCTTGGAAGCCTGTGACACGATTTGGAAGGATGGCCATGTGAGACTACTCCTTGAAGAACTACATACCCTATCCTTATTTAGTTCTGTATCCATATACACAGATGATCACTTATCAATGTTTCCACCTCATCTCCATCACACAGAATCTGGAGATTGCCTTTGACTAGAATATTATATCTCCACACAACACATCACCCAGAGAGAATATGTACATTTAGAAGCCTGTTTTAATCTTTAATACAGTAGACGGCGTACACTGACTCATACCAGAAATCATTTTATAGCAGTGCTGTCTATCGGAGAGTAAACTATAAAAATACAATAGTGCACTAATTATGCTCCCAAACATTTAAATGACTTATGCTTTATGCAAACAATACCTATTACATTAACACCTAAGCTGTTTTATTGACTGTTCCAATATCTAGCATACAATGAACCCATTGTTAATATTATTTTGTAAGTCTGCAGGTATAATGCATAAAAATGGGTTTCAGGTGGTTGGTTACCAAATTTAACTGTTTTAAGGTGGACTTCTACACATTTTTTGGAAATAAAATGTTAGTTTTAAAGCAATATTTTTCTCTTTCAATTCTACATGGCTTATTTTATTTGTTATTTTACCAGGTAAGTTGACTGAGAACACATTCTCATTTGCAGCAATGACCTGGGCAATAGTTACAGGGGAGAGGAGGGGGATGAATGGGCCAATTGTAATCTGTGGATTATTAACCCTGGTGTCCTGGATAAATTCCCAATATGTCCCTCATACCATCATGGCCACCTAATCATCCCCAGCTTCCAATTGGCTCATTCATTTACCCAGGTTGTTGCTGTAAAATACAAAATGTACTTTACTCTCTTAAGGTTGAATGGAAACCTGTTTTAATGCCTATTTTTGTACATTTTAGATTCTCCATGACTGTCTAGCTTCTATTTAGATAATTGTTAGTTTTCAAAGATGACCTTACAATTTAAAATAATTTCTACATATCTGATTTTTGTTTTATTAAGTTTACATTGATAAATGTTCCCATCCTGAAAATAATTTTATAAAAAGGAAAAAAGAAAGCAATTTAATAGTTTTGAAATGGGCTTCCCGGAAAAAAACAAAGTTAGGTGGAACACCCAATAAACCTGATGATGCAGTCATAATGTATTGGACGTTTGGAGCATGTATGACCCCCTTATGTTTTGTCTCATTGTCATGCATACTGGTGTGCAAATTAGTATATTGGAACTTTGGTTTCCTGTCTTTAAAATAAAATGAGTTACACCAACCATGACATCCGAAAGGAAGCAACAAGCATTGAAACCGGGGCCCAGTATCAACTAGAGCATCCTATTGTAACCATCTGCTACCATCTTGTGGTTTAAAATGATCACTTTTTATTCACACAGCACCAGAAATCAAATACAAGTAACAAGGAATCTTTCGATCATAGTGAACCACACATTCTGAAGAGATTTGCTAGACGGGCCAGTTGCATGAAACCAATTCAATGGAGCATATGGGGGCTTGTCATTGCTTAGAAACACTATACTCATTTTAGTTTGCCTGTTGCGTGAATGGGACAGCCAACTGACTGGGCGCTTAGTTTACACATTTTAACCAGACCAGGGTCCAATTCATGTCAAATACTCGAATGTTGAGATTAGTCCAGAGTCTGTTCACTGACACAATGGGGAATACTTCTCTTCAAATACATGTTTTATTTGTCACATGCGCCGAATACAACAGGTGTAGAACTTACTGTGAAATGCTTGCCTACAAACCCTTAACCAACAATGCAGTTTTAAGAAAATAGAGTTAAGAAAATATTTACAAAAAAATCTAAAGTAAAATACATGATTTAATAATAAATAAATAACAAAAATATACAGGGGGCACCAATACAGAGTCAATGTAAGTATATGTAAATAAGTATATGTAAATAGTCCGTGTGGCGATTTGATTAATTGTTCAGGAGTCATGGCTTGGGGGTAGAAGCTCTTAAGGAGCCTTTTGGACCTAGACTTGGTGCTCCGGTACCGCTTGTCGTGCGGTAGCAGAGAGAACAGTCTATGACGAGAGACCTTGATCATTTTTTGTCCTTCCTCTGACACCGCCTCGTGTAGAGGTCTTGGATGGCAGGAAGCTTGGCCCCAGTGATGTACTGGGCCGTACTCACCAACCACTGTAATGACTTGTGGTCGGGTGCCGAGCAGTTGCCATGCCAGGCGGTGATGCAACCGGTCAGGATGCTCTCGAACCTTTTGAGGATCTGGGGACCCATGACAAATCTTTTCAGTCTCCTGAGGGGGAATAGTTGTTGTCGTGCCCTCTTCACTACTTTGGTGTTTGGACCATGATAGTTTGTTGGTGATGTGGACACCAAGGACCATGATAGTTTGTTAGTGATGTGGACACCAAGGACCATGATAGTTTGTTGGTGATGTGGACACCAAAGACCATGATAGTTTGTTGGTGATGTGGACACCAAGGAACTTGAAGCTCTTAACCTGTTCCACTACAGCCCTGTTGATGTGATTGGGGCCGTATTTGGCCCTCTTTTTCCTTGTAGTCCACGATCATCTCCTTTTGTCTTGCTCACGTTGAGGGAGAGGTTGTTGTCCAGGTCTCTGACCTCCTCCCTATAGGCTCTCTCATTGTAGTCGGTGATCAGGCCACTGTTGTCGTCAGCAAACTTAATGATGGTGTTAATCGTGCTTGGCCACGCAGTCGTGGATGAACGGGGAGTACAGGAGGTGACTAAGCACGCACCCCTGAGGGGCCCCTGTGTTGAGGATCAATGTGGCAGATGTGTTGCAACCTATCCTCACCACCTGGGGGCAGCCCATCAGGAAGTACAGGATCCAGTTGCAAAGGTAGGTGTTCAGTCCCAGTGTCCTTAGCTTAGTGATGAGCTTTGTGGGCACTACGGTGTTGAGCTGTAGTCAGTGAACAGCATTCTCACATAGTTATTTGTTTTGTCTAGGTGGGAAATTGCAGTATAGAGTGCAACAGAGATTGTGTCTGTGGATCTGTTGGGGTGTTATGCGAATTGTACTGGGTGTAGGGTTTCTGGGATGATGGTGTTGATGTGAGCCATGCCCAGCCTTTCAAAGCACTTCATGGCTACAGACGTGAGTGCCACAGGGCGTAAGTCATTTAGGCAGGTTACTTTCGCTTTCTTGGGCACAGGTACTATGATGGTCTGTTTGAAACATGTTGGTGTTACAGACTCGCTCAGGGAGAGGTTGAAAATGTCAGTGATGTGAATTGTAAATGTTTTGCATATCCCAACTCCCCCTGAGACACCAATATGGACAGCAATCAGGACAAAAAATGTTCCCCGACATTCGCTTTAGGGAGCGGTAAATTGGTGCTGTAAGAGCAATAAGCTATATGGGTGATTTTAGCATGTATTGATGGTTTAGCAACAGATTACCTTGTGTTTGAACTTTGTTGTCTACAAGCTTGATCGGATTGAATTCTGGCCTGTTTCATGTTGGGTTATGTTATGTACAGTATGTTAGATATGTGTTCCAACAGAAGACATTAAAAGGAAATTCTAATCAAATATGAAACTTATTTCTGCAGGAAGGCCTTGTGCAGGCCCAGAGTTTCTCTTTTGAAACTAACCTCACAGTCTACGTCCCAATATCCATAGCATACCAAGTCTTAATGTATGACAAATACATCACCTCTTAAATGGTGTTCTAGTGCGTTGTCTTACGTCAGATTCTGCCTGCACTGAAGGATGAACCTCACGCATGAGTGTTGCCACCTGACAATGATTCTAGTGTGGATATTGGACCACAGAACCAAGTCATAACCTTTGAGGCCAAACCTTTAACTTTATTAGTTGTTATCTACCAATATAGGCTTCGTGGGCTATATCCCAATTGGCACATTCCCTATTTAGTGCACTGTCTTTGACCAGGGTCCATAGGGCTCTGGTTAAAAGGAGTGTGCTATATAGGGAATTCAGTGCCATTTGGGATGTACCCGTAGATGAGGTAAGTGTAATTCTGGGCTGTGCTGTCTAGATGGTGGTGTAGAGGGGCAATTGGCCAAACAGTGCCAGCCCCTGACTGTTAATAGGTTGTTCCAGGGTCATGCAGTTCTCCAGCGACTTAGAGAACAGACGGGGCTGTCGCTTGGCGACCGCCCCACCTAGGCACACCCTTCTGTGTCTAGTACCCCTGCTGAGCCCTGCTCTGGTCGCACACCATCCATCCATCCAACGGACCGACACGCTCAGCCGCTCAGGGAATCATGTCTATAATGAATATGCTCATTCAACGCCATGATCCTTATCAGGATGATAATAATGACTATTGTGATGGTAATGGAGTTTATGATGATGATGATACATGCAGTAATTCTTAATTTTGTTGATAACCTAGTTAGAATATACTTACATATTGTGTTGTAATAGACAGTGTGGATCACTCCCAGTTAGAACAACATTAGCCACAGGCTAACCTCAGTCTGTGTCATAATCATTCCTTTATGTAAGTGAAAAGAGTGTCCGCATTTGACCCTTTGGAGGTGTTTCTTAAAAACAAATAATTAGCTTTATCGACACTGCTTGCCATTTATCCCAAAACAAATGTTCTCTTTAAGGAATCTGAGACGTAGAAAATACGTCAACGGTTGGTTGTCAAAGTGAGTATTTTTCTCTCTCGCTCTCTCTCTCTGGCTTCCTTTCTCTCTCTCTCTCTCTCTCCCTCCTGTGGTTACCCTCCCTCTTTCCTCTTTCGCTCTTTCTAGCTTTCTGTCTCTCAGATGAGGTCGTTAAGTTCGTTTAATGTTTTTGCGAACAGCCAAAGCGCCTTGCTTTATGTAGGCTACCAGAGAGTTTCAGAGAGGATATACTAGTTGTGTGCCTGTTGTCCTGCAAAGCCCCTCTATCTCCAGTGTTAAATCTCGCTGCTGTGCCGCTACCTGAGGTCTCTGTATCCAAAAACATCTTGTCACGACAGGATGGTGTCAGCTACTATTGCCATGGAAACACGGCTCAGAACTTTTAAGGGACCCCATTGAGATTGCGTCCAATCATATTTTAGAAAAAACATTCAACAATGTCTGTGTGTGTGTGTTCCTTCCCACCTCTACATGACTCAGCACCCCTCTCCAGCAGCTTGTGGATGAACTGGAGACGGAGAGAAGATGGAGGGGTCAGCTACCCAGGAAAGAGCTACTGAGGACCAAGAAACTGACTCACACTGCCCTGGGGGTCTGGAGCAGCTTGTATGTGACTTCCTCTCTTTTAATTTCTCTGTCTTTGTCTCTCTCTCTTCATGTACCTGTCTTTATGTATCTCTCTCTCACTGTATTTCTCTCTTGCACAAACACTCTCCCTACCTGTTTTCTTCCCACATCTCTCTCCTGTAGTGCCAGAACTCAGTATAGAAGCAGCGTGTGATTCCATCATAAAGAGATCAGGCCTTCCGCTGTGCTGCTTCATAGAGAGGGATACGTTTGTTTCCCCTGACCTATTTTCTTTCTGTTCCCTTAGTCATGGGACCATGCGACTCACTCACCACCAAAACAGCTCTCTCTGTGATCAGCAGACTGACTGGAGTGGTGTGGCAGCAGGCAGGGCCAGGGAGGGTGAGAGGCAGACAGACAGACAGACGGGAGGAGAGGGGGGGGAGAGGGATGGAGAAAGAGAGAGTGGGAGAGTGAGGAAAAGAGCAATGGAGAGGTGTGGAGTTATGACGCTGATCAAGGTAGCGCGAATCGACCTACCCGGAGAGGGAGAGAAAAACAGGGAAAAGGATGGCGAAAAAAAAGATGTAGAGCAAAAGAAAGATATGAAGAGAGGGGAAAGAGCGAGTGTGTGAATGAGTGGCTTTAAGCGACATACCTAGTTTGGGATACTCTACATCACCCTGTGCTGCTCCTCTACTTTAATAATTATTGCTGGTGCAGGAGCAAGGGCCTGTGCTTCACTCAGCTCAGAGGTTATGTCGGCTCCATCTTCATTAAAACACACTTCGAGTTAAATTGACCCTGAGAAGGGGGGAGAGTGATGCAGAAATTAAGGAAGGGGTGAGGGGGGAAAGAGAGAGGAGGAAGATAAACAAACAAGGAGGGAGGTAAAGAGAGAGATGGTGAAACCTAGCAAAAGAGAGCAGGAGAGTTCACAAACACAAACACACCCTACAGAGCCCCAGGACAGCAGCACAATTAGACTCAACCAAATCACGAGAAAACAAAAAGATAATTACTTGACACATTGGAAAGAATTAACAAAAAAACAGAGCAAACTAGAATGCTATATGGCCCTAAACAGAGAGTACACAGTGGCAGAATACCTGACCACTGTGACTGACCCAAAATTAAAGAAATCTTTGACTATGTACAGACTCAGTGAGCATAGCCTTGCTATTGAGAAAGGCCGCCGTAGGCAGACATGGCTCTCAAGAGAAGACGGGCTATATGCTCACTGCCCACAAAATGAGGTGGAAACTGAGCTGCACATCCTAACCTCCTGCCCAATGTATGACCATATTAGAGAGACATATTTCCCTCAGATTACACAAATCCACAAAGAATTCGAAAACAAATCCAATTTTGATAAACTCCCATATCTACTGGGTGAAATTCCACAGTGTGCCATCACAGCAGCAAGATTTGTGACCCGATGCCATGAGAAAAGGGCAACCAGTGAAGAACACACACCATTGTAAATACAACCCATATTTATGCTTATTTATTTTATCTTGTGTCCTTTAATCATTTGTACATTGTTAAAACACTGTATATATATAATATGACATTTGTAATGTCTTTATTGTTTTGAAACTTCTGTATGTGTAATGTTTACTGTTAATTTTTATTTTTTTCACTTTATATATTACAGTGCCTTGCGAAAGTATTCGGCCCCCTTGAACTTTGCGACCTTTTGCCACATTTCAGGCTTCAAACATAAAGATATAAAACTGTATTTTTTTGTGAAGAATCAACAACAAGTGGGACACAATCATGAAGTGGAACGACATTCATTGGATATTTCAAACTTTTTTAACAAATCAAAAACTGAAAAATTGGGCGTGTAAAATTATTCAGCCCCCTTAAGTTAATACTTTGTAGCGCCACCTTTTGCTGCGATTACAGCTGTAAGTCGCTTGGGGTATGTCTCCATCAGTTTTGCACATCGAGAGACTGAATTTTTTTCCCATTCCTCCTTGCAAAACAGCTCGAGCTCAGTGAGGTTGGATGGAGAGCATTTGTGAACAGCAGTTTTCAGTTCTTTCCACAGATTCTCGATTGGATTCAGGTCTGGACTTTGACTTGGCCATTCTAACACCTGGATATGTTTATTTTTGAACCATTCCATTGTAGATTTTGCTTTATGTTTTGGATCATTGTCTTGTTGGAAGACAAATCTCCGTCCCAGTCTCAGGTCTTTTGCAGACTCCATCAGGTTTTCTTCCAGAATGGTCCTGTATTTGGCTCCATCCATCTTCCCATCAATTTTAACCATCTTCCCTGTCCCTGCTGAAGAAAAGCAGGCCCAAACCATGATGCTGCCACCACCATGTTTGACAGTGGGTATGTTGTGTTCAGGGTGATGAGCTGTGTTGCTTTTACGCCAAACATAACGTTTTGCATTGTTGCCAAAAAGTTCAATTTTGGTTTCATCTGACCAGAGCGCCTTCTTCCACATGTTTGGTGTGTCTCCCAGGTGGCTTGTGGCAAACTTTAAACAACACTTTTTATGGATATCTTTAAGAAATGGCTTTCTTCTTGCCACTCTTCCATAAAGGCCAGATTTGTGCAATATACGACTGATTGTTGTCCTATGGACAGAGTCTCCCACCTCAGCTGTAGATCTCTGCAGTTCATCCAGAGTGATCATGGGCCTCTTGGCTGCATCTCCGATCAGTCTTCTCCTTGTATGAGCTGAAAGTTTAGAGGGACGGCCTGGTCTTGGTAGATTTGCAGTGGTCTGATACTCCTTCCATTTCAATATTATCGCTTGCACAGTGCTCCTTGGGTTGTTTAAAGCTTGGGAAATCTTTTTGTATCCAAATCCGGCTTTAAACTTCTTCACAACAGTATCTCGGACCTGCCTGGTGTGTTCCTTGTTCTTCATGATGCTCTCTGCACTTTAACGGACCTCTGAGACTGTCACAGTGCAGGTGCATTTATACGGACTCGATTACACACAGGTGGATTGTATTTATCATCATTAGTCATTTAGGTCAACATTGGATCATTCAGAGATCCTCACTGAACTTCTGGAGAGAGTTTGCTGCACTGAAAGTAAAGGGGCTGAATAATTTTGCACGCCCAATTTTTCAGTATTTGATTTGTTAAAAAAGTTTGAAATATCCAATGAATGTCGTTCCACTTCATGATTGTGTCCCACTTGTTGTTGATTCTTTACAAAAAAATACAGTTTTATATCTTTATGTTTGAAGCCTGAAATGTGGCAAAAGGTCGCAAAGTTCAAGGGGGCCGAATACTTTCGCAAGGCACTGTATCTACCTCACTTGCTTTGGCAATGTTAACACATGTTTCCCATGCCAATAAAGCCCTTGAATTGAATTGAATTGAGTGCCCAGCATTGACTTAATATGAGTGGCGTCTACAGAGTGGGTGGATTTGAGCCAATGTCCCTTTCTCACCATGTCCAAGGGGCACAACAAGACAAAAACCTTGAGACTGGGTGGCTGTTTTTACCCTGTGTGCTTTTGGTCCAGCCTAGAACCAATACACAAGATGTCCGCTGAAGATACTGGAGTCCGTCACACTTTACCAAAGCTTCTTTGTCTCCATGTTGAATAAAACAGGCTGTATATTCAGAAACATGCTTCAAAGGGTTATTGAGACTCAGACATCATTAGCCTACTATATTTCAATTAACTATGCCTTTAACAAATAAATGCATTAAACAGAAACAAACATTTCTGTCAGCTACAGTATTCATTTAGCACAAGGGGGGGCAAAGTACCGCTCACGGGGCCGTATCCGGCCCACAAGGCACTTCAAATCCTGCCCGCGAGACATACTAATCCAGCCATTGAGAGATTTTTTTTCTCCCTTTTTTCTCCCCAATTTCGTGATATCCAATGGGTAGTTAGTCTTGTTCCTTCGATGCAACTCCTGTAGGCGAAAGTCAAGAGCCGTGTGTCCTCTGAAACATGACCCAGCCAAGCCGCACTGCTTCTTGACACAATGCCCGCTTAACCCGGAAGCCAGCCGCACCAGCGTGTCGGAGGAAACACAGTACACAGTACAGTGTCAGCGTACCTGCACCCGGCCCACCACAGGGGTCCCCCCAAAAATGCAGCCCTCCTTTGAATTTCAAAATCCCCATGTGTCCCTCGAGCCAAAATGTTTTCCCACCCCTGATTTAGTATCTTAGAGAGAGTGTAGTAACTCCTAACAGGTTTTTACCAGATAAATATATAGAACTGGTGTTGGGGATGTTCTGTCCTGAAGAGAGGGTTACATAGCTACTAAATCGGCCGCACAAGGAATGGAAAATGGATGGAAAGCAGACAGATGGGGATTGGAGTCGCTGGCACAGTTAGCTGGTTTGTCAATCTGCCGTTAGGTGTTTGGATGTACTCTCTGAACTCAAAGTTCACCCTAGACAAAAAGCTGTCCGCGATAGGCTGGACTTTTTGCACCTTTTCTTTTCCCTTCAGAAAGAGTGCCACTTAGCCCTGAAAAGAAAAACGACGGCTCAGCAATGTTCTAGTCTATTTCTTGAAAATATAATGGATAATTTCCTCCTAATTTCCTTGGAAATGTTCACTGGGAAATGTTTATTGATCTGAGCCAACTGGATTAATAAATGTCGTGCAATCTTGGCTACCTAATTTTGTTAGCTCCCTAACTATCCAAGAAAGGAAGACATACATTTCTGTAGTATTACAACAGGCTCATTGTCTATAACTGCTCTGTGACTTTGTACATTGTAATTACAAAGTAATAGGGCATAACTTTGACGAAGTACAGTTTTAGTGACCACCCACTAGGGAAAAAAAATGGTTGAATCAGAATTTTGTCCACGTAATTTCAACCCAAAAAATCTATATGTTGACGTTGAATCAATGTTGTAAACTGATCAGATTTGCACAAACTCACCAACATAAGGGCATTCTGTCTTTTCCCCCCAAACCTAAATCCAAAGACATGGTGAAATATTGTCAACTCAGCCAAATATAAATCAAAACCAGATGTTGAACTAACGTCTGTGCCCAGTGGGTATGTTGCTTTTAATTGGAACCCTCTTGCTTCTTAATAGAAGATGCAACTTCCAGGAATTCTGCTATCTTGATTGGCTCTTGTGTGTCTTCCAGGAGCAGAGAGCACTTCTGTGATTGGTGGATATTTTCTGGCTCCTGCCCAGGAACCATCTTAAAGATTGATTCCGATTTCCGCCTTTGCCCCATTATGAGATTTCACAGTGTGTTCAGTGTCAGGAGGACACCCTGATTTTCCAGGAAATAGATGCCCTTATTATACTATAGACATTGGCCCTGTTCTGATATCTGCACTAACATACCACTTAGAATGAAGGTATGTATTGGGCATGCTTTCTAAACGGTATGATAGTGTGGATATTGGAACCTAGCCATGGTTGCTACACTCTTAGAAAAAAAGGTGCTACTAGAACCATAAAGGGTTCTGCAATTGTCCCCCATAGGAGAACCCTTTGATGAACCCGTTTTGGTTCCAGGTAAAAACCCTTTTGGGTTTCACGCCGAACCCTTTTTTCAGAGCGTTTTACATGGAACCCAAAAGGGTTCTACCTGGACCTAAATAGGGTTATCCTATGGGGACAGACAAAGAACCCTTTTTTCAGAGCGTTTTACATGGAACCCAAAAGGGTTCTACCTGGAACTAAATAGGGTTATCCTATGGGGACAGACAAAGAACCCTTTTTTCAGAGTGTTTTACATGGATCCCAAAAGGGTTCTACCTGGAACTAAATAGGGTTATCCTATGGGGACAGACAAAGAACCCTTTTGGGTTTCACGCCGAACCCTTTTTTTCAGAGCGTTTTACATGGAACCCAAAAGGGTTCTACCTGGAACTAAATAGGGTTATCCTATGGGTACAGACAAATAACCCTTTTTTCAGAGTGTTTTACATGGATTCCAAAAGGGTTCTACCTGGAACTAAATAGGGTTATCCTATGGGGACAGACGAAGAACCCTTTTGGGTTTCACGCCGAACCCTTTTTTCAGAGTGTTTTACATGGAACCCAAAAGGGTTCTACCTGGACCTAAATAGGGTTCTCCTATGGGGACAGACGAAGAACCCTTTTGGAATCCTTTTTTCTAAAAGTGTAGGAGAAGAAAAGTTGGATAAATATGATATATTTAGAAGACAAGGGCCAGACAGTGTTAGATGAGCAATCAGTCCAGGCGAGCTGAGAGTTAGAAACCAAGATCCAATTGCCTGAAGAGGAGAGAGGAGGAGGGGAGGAGAGCTGTATTTTGTGCTGGAGAGGGAGCTTGGCGGGTGGGGGGTGCTGAGAGTTCGTCTGAGGTAAGGAGAGGTGAGAGGATGAGCGCCGCCGTGATCTCAGTTCAGTTGATAAGGGACAGGCAGGGCTGTGTGTGTGTGTGTGTGTGTGTGTGTGTGTGTGTGTGTGTGTGTGTCAAGGGGATAAAGCTGGGTCGGTCTCCTCTGCAGTAATCCAATCAACAGTGAAGCTGGGACGGATGACTGTCAGGATACCACAGAGTTACACCAGGACACACTCCCGCTGTCACCGTCTGAAGCAACACACACACACACACACACACACACACACACACACACACACATAGGGGGACTATGCTATTGTTTACCAGAGTCAAATGGGAACAACAACACCCTCTCTGTGTGAGAGTCTAATGGATAGGTTATTGTGTGTCTGGCTGCAGCTGTACTGTATTTGGGCCAAAGGTACATTCAGACCACACTGGAAAACCACAGGTAGCCAAGACCACACTCTGACAGTCAGGAACAGGAGCAGGCAATCTTACCCTGCCAGTGCGTGTGTGTGCGTCCAGGCTGTTTTCTTCTTCAGCCAAGCTATAACACAGGGATTCCACTAATCAAAGCCTAGATTAGCGAATATGATTAGTTGATTTGTAGAATCAGGTATGTTTCTGCTTGGATGGAGCATTTGTACATTTGAGTAAGAAGAATGATGTGTACTGATATGTATTTATTACAGCCAAGTACACCAGATCAAAGGTCAATTGACAAATATAGTTCTGACATGATAATGAGCTAATTATCAATTTGATATCAATGGCATTTTATTGCAGACACCAAAAGATCTGGCATGGGGTGGAACGAGATTGAGCAGACAACCCAGAACAGAGTGTGATGAAGAGTCATCAATGCCCTATGGTCCCTGGAGAACAGAGTGCGTTGGAGAGAAGTTGTCTATGGCTATGGTCCCTGGGGAACAGAGTGGATGGAGAGAAGTCATCAATGCCCTATGGTCCCTGGAGAACAGAGTGGATGGAGAGAAGTCATCAATGCCCTATGGTCCCTGGGGAACAGAGTGGATGGAGAGAAGTCATCAATGCCCTATGGTCCCTGGGGAACAGAGTGGATGGAGAGAAGTCATCAATGCCCTATGGTCCCTGGGGAACAGAGTGGATGGAGAGAAGTCATCAATTCCTTATGGTCCCTGGGGAACAGAGTGGATGGAGAGAAGTCATCAATGCCCTATGGTCCCTGTTGAACAGAGTGGATGGAGAGAAGTCATCAATGCCCTATGGTCCCTGGGGAACAGAGTGGATGGAGAGAAGTCATCAATGCCCTATGGTCCCTGGGGAACAGAGTGGATGGAGAGAAGTCATCAATTCCCTATGGTCCCTGGGGAACAGAGTGGATGGAGAGAAGTCATCAATGCCCTATGGTCCCTGGGGAACAGAGTGGATGGAGAGAAGTCATCAATGCCCTATGGTCCCTGGGGAACAGAGTGGATGGAGAGAAGTCATCAATTCCCTATGGTCCCTGGGGAACAGAGTGGATGGAGAGAAGTCATCAATGCCCTATGGTCCCTGTTGAACAGAGTGGATGGAGAGAAGTCATCAATGCCCTATGGTCCCTGGGGAACAGAGTGGATGGAGAGAAGTCATCAATGCCCTATGGTCCCTGGTGAACAGAGTGGATGGAGAGAAGTCATCAATGGCTATGGTCCCTGGGGAACAGAGTGGATGGAGAGAAGTCATCAATGCCCTATGGTCCCTGGGGAACAGAGTGGATGGAGAGAAGTCATCCATGGCTATGGTCCCTGGGGAACAGAGTGGATGGAGAGAAGTCATCAATGCCCTATGGTCCCTGGGGAACAGAGTGGATGGAGAGAAGTCATCAATGCCCTATGGTCCCTGGAGAACAGAGTGCGTTGGAGAGAAGTTGTCTATGGCTATGGTCCCTGGGGAACAGAGTGGATGGAGAGAAGTCATCAATGCCCTATGGTCCCTGGAGAACAGAGTGGATGGAGAGAAGTCATCAATGCCATATGGTCCCTGGGGAACAGAGTGGATGGAGAGAAGTCATCAATGCCCTATGGTCCCTGGAGAACAGAGTGGATGGAGAGAAGTCATCAATGCCCTATGGTCCCTGGAGAACAGAGTGGATGGAGAGAAGTCATCAATGCCCTATGGTCCCTGGGGAACAGAGTGGATGGAGAGAAGTCATCAATGCCCTATGGTCCCTGGGGAACAGAGTGGATGGAGAGAAGTCATCAATGCCCTATGGTCCCTGGAGAACAGAGTGGATGGAGAGAAGTCATCAATGCCCTATGGTCCCTGGAGAACAGAGTGGATGGAGAGAAGTCATCAATGCCCTATGGTCCCTGGTGAACAGAGTGGATGGAGAGAAGTTATCAATGCCCTATGGTCCCTGGGGAACAGAGTGGATGGAGAGAAGTCATCAATGCCCTATGGTCTCTGGGGAACAGAGTGGATGGAGAGAAGTCATCAATGCCCTATGGTCCCTGGGGAACAGAGTGGATGGAGAGAAGTCATCAATGCCCTATGGTCTCTGGGGAACAGAGTGGATGGAGAGAAGTCATCAATGCCCTATGGTCCCTGGGGAACAGAGTGGATGGAGAGAAGTCATCAATGCCCTATGGTCCCTGGAGAACAGAGTGGATGGAGAGAAGTCATCAATGGCTATGGTCCCTGGGGAACAGAGTGGATGGAGAGAAGTCATCAATGCCCTATGGTCCCTGGGGAACAGAGTGGCAGGAGAGAAGTCATCCATGGCTATGGTCCCTGGGGAACAGAGTGGATGGAGAGAAGTCATCAATGCCCTATGGTCCCTGGGGAACAGAGTGGATGGAGAGAAGTCATCAATGCCCTGATGACTGTTATTTATTGAATCAACTAACTATGTTTAATTGTTACCAGATTTAAATTAATCATGTTACAATTAACTCATTAGGAATTTGGGGCTTCTTGCCTCTTCCTCGTGTTGATATTCAGAGTTCAAACCACTTTAGACATGGGCTGCAACTCCCCATCTTTCCTGGTCTGGGAGGTGAGTTTCTTTTCTTCACCTTGTGTTGAGGTTCAAAGCTAAGTTAAATCCTTTTGTGCACTCTGGTAGAAAGGGATGGTTCCGTCAGGCTGACACGCTCTCTGAACTCACTCGGGGCGTGGCTACTTACTATACAAAGTTTATAGGAGACAAATGATCTCATGGCTCTTAAAATCACATTCCTATCTTAACAAAAATACTTATCATTTTTCATATTTAAAATACAACATAGAGGATGGAAACTTCGTACATGTAGTGGGTATACTTTATAACCTTTTTAATGACATCACAAAAAAAATAATATGTAGTTATTATTCTTTAGATCACCTCTGACCATTCCCCACATTCTTATGTTAGAAATATTTTTCCAGTATTCACTTTGTAAAAATGTTAGTTTCAGCAGCAAAGTTATGTTAACAAAGAACTAGTGTAAAATACAGTATAATAATAAATGTTTTAAAGTTACATTCAGCACTCCATTTTTAATGAAATACCATCAGAACATTTAAACAGAAGAAACTGCTACATTGTTCTGCTGTTTGAGCAGACCATGAACTTGACAGATCTGACATAATGAATGTCTTTGATGTGCTAAATAAAGAGAATGGATTAATTCCTATTTCGCCACACTCACATAAAACTGATTTTAATCACTTGTTGCTCTTAGAAGTACAGTATTCAATGCAATTCATTTTGGTTTTATCTCTGTAATTAAATGTATATAATTTATGAACAGCCTAAAACAAATGTTGTTTTATTTTGAAAAAATATATATATATATTATACCTGAGTATCACTGACTGCAGTAATCTGTCAATCCGAGGGTGTTTCTTCCATGTTGTACAGAACATATCCTGCTAATTAATGTTGCAACAAGGGATCTCTCCAGCTCACTCCTGGGGGGGATGCAGGCTAAAGGTGGCCACATAACATCAGGGGGGCTGAGTGTAACCTCTGGCGGCAGGGAGAGATTCAGATGTTCAACTGTGAGTCAGAGTTATATCATTAACACCAGACAGAGGAAGGTTACAGGGTCCATGATGAGCTATTGGAACAGACTGTAACTTTCATATTGATTTTGTGATATCCTCTGATTGATCCTTAGCGTTATCACACCTCTGTGGCTGAAACTCTGAAGAGAAAAGCCAACCAGACACACACAGTTCCTGCAGAATGGAGACCTGACTCCTATGCCTCCTTATTTCACTCACAATCCCACTTCTGACACCAACCTCCTTCAGAGTCAGGTAGGATGGTCACTAGCTGCATTATGCTAGAAAACTTCATTCACTTTACTGAAAAAGTCAATAGGTATGTGTGCTTCCCATTTCCCAGTTTGGAACCAGGACCAGGGGCTCTGCACTGGGGCCCACCATCACCTTTGACCCCTGACCCTGTGTGTGTCTGTTAATGTGTGTTTCCAATTTATGTTGTGTTTAATTTCTGTAGTTTCCAATATCCGGTGTATGTCGGTACCAGTTTCTGTTGTGACAAATGATTATAATGTAGTATTGTACCGTACTGCCAACAGCTGTTGCTGTGATTGATATCTCCCTGTACAAGGCCTGAGGCTCTAACATCCATGTAACATGAGACTATTTATAGAGACCCTCAACAGACCCATGTGTAACACAAAGCCTACACACACACCATCCATATTGTCTGTAATATGTGCTCTCTCTCTCTCTCTATGCGGGTTCAAGGCCAGTTCCCATGGGAGATGAGAAGGATAATGATAATCCAGGACACTGATAGAGGAAGTGCAGATGGAGGAGAGAAATCAACCAGAAGTTCAGGTATCTGAGGTCACAGGGGAAATAAGCTGATTGGTGGCATTAGGAAGTTGAGTGTACTGTATATTGGCAGCCAGCCCTCTGCCACTGTCTCACGTCAGAGGTACTGGGCCATGCGTCATACGGTGACACCATGTTGCGCATGAGAGTCCCTGGGATATGCAGGGAAGGGGGTAGAGAGAGAGGGGAAGGGGGGGGACAGTCTGTTGGGTGGCATGCTACTCTCAAGAGGCACTTGGAGTTGGCCAGACAGACAAGGTATTGTCTAGAAAGGATACAGCTTTTGTAAAAATTGACTTTTTGCAGCAAGTTTAAAATAATTTATGCAGCAGGTTAGGAGATTTGACGTAGCAGGTTAGGAGAATAAAGCTAAGATTAGGAAAAGGTTTCAGTTTAGCGAAAATGCAAAAACAAATCTAATTTTCACGTCAAATTTGACAAAAGCTGCATCCCATCTAGACATGACTGACAGACAGGCCTTAGTTGTGCAGTGAAAGGTAGCTAATTATAACTAGCTATGCAATGCAGTCTGACCTCATTGTTTATGTTGGTATGACTAATGCTGTTGTCAAAACGCGTCCTATTGATTGTTTTAACCCGGAAAATGTTGAGAGTAGTTCTATACTGGAGTTATTCACTGATCTCATTGATTATGACTCAGAGGGTGAGGGGAGCAGCTGTGGTTAGAGGGATCTATAACAGTCCATCTTATATTCAACACACTCTCCACTAAGATAAATGCTTATGGAGAATCAGTCATTAGTTCTTTCTCATTTCAGCATGAGCATGATCTCCTATTAAGGCTATCGATTCTACCTTTAGAAAGATATGTATTTTCTAAATCTTTGTGATAGGATTTCAGTGACAAGCCAGAGTGTAAAAGCTAGGAGTTTTAACTGAGTGCAACTGAGTCCTTTTTGAGCAGAGAACCGAGTCCGATTTCCGCCAGCCACTATGTGATCTACAGATGGATTGATCTCATAGCAACCAAATCGCCATGGCAACCTGGGATACAGATACCACGCTGAGGTAACTTGACGAGTGATGATTGGATGCTGGACTGACCCCCCCCCCCCCCTAAAAAAACTGACGACAACGTCTTGTCTTGTTTCCACCTTTCTACTCTTATTTTCTTCTATCCATTGCAACATTCACACCATCCCCATACAGCTCTCCAATAGGCTGCTATTAGATTCCATCCACTTTAGGATTGTTGTGTAATTATCATGTTTATAATTATCCTGTGTGTAATTATCATGTGTGTGATGACATATACTTTAATTTAACTTGGGTCTTGCATTAACTGTAGACCATGATCATTACACATTTTCTAAATTCCCCAGAATGGGTAAAGAATAGATATCCACCTGACGGTGCATTACAGCTTTCATAACAGCATAACTTCCTGTATCCAATCAGAACACTGGTCTTGTGTTTTACAGAGTCTGACGCACTGAGGGACTGGCAGGAACAACACTTATAGCCTCCTCTCGTGTCCATGTGTCTGCCACCCAGGCTTTCATCTATCTCTAAGTCTCCCCGGAGGAAAGGAGTGTTTTATCAAATTAAATATTATCATAAAAGGTCATCAGATTATTGAGAGAAATGTCATCCCAGCAGAACACTGCTCTTCTCTCTCTCTCTCTCTCCTCCATTGTGTGTGTGTACGTGTGTGTGTGTGTACATACTGTTTGACTGATACGTTCGAGTCCCATACAGTACATGTCTTTGTGTCACAAGTGGGGTGGAGGAGCATGTGTCTTGTGTACTCCTGTTCTGTAACATGTACACAAGTTTTACCATTTGAATGCATAACATGTATTCAACCAGGTAGATACAGAGGCATATGTAAAACAGTAGCCATATATATTTAAAGGAAGATGTATGTAAATTGTAAACACTAACCGAAGCCCCAGATTCCCCTGCTCTACCTAACAACAACCCATCCCTCTCATTTCAGCAGACCTTCACTGTGCGTGACTTAAAGTGTGGCCGTTTCACGAGATTCAATTTGTGCCAGATAGGACAAGCAGTGTTCAGACCACTCACGTAATGTTCTGACCACTCACGTAATGTTCTGACCACTCACGTAATGTTCTGACCACTCATGTAATGTTCTGACCACTCACGTAATGTTCTGACCACTCACGTAATGTTCTGACCACTCGTGTAACATCAGTGTAACCTCAAAGTGCTCCGCATAGGGCCGCTGAATGAAACATTTAGAGTGGCACACACACAGAGAGATTAGACTGTTGTTATGGTGTTCTGATTCCATCCTACTCTGGGACATGTGTTGCTGCTTGTTTGTCCGTCCCCTCAAACAGTGCCAGCTCTTCAGAGGCCCCTTGTCATTACATTTACATGTTTCACTTGATTCTGTAGTAAAATATTTTTTTTGTATCAGTTTGTTGGTTTTGCTTCAGTTGATTGGTGTTCATTCCTGCACAGATGGCCCGTGCACACGGTCCCGTGCACACTGTCCCGTGCACACTGTCCTGGAGTGCTCTGAGATGTCCCAGATCTGTGAGCGTCACTCTGCTATGACTCCAGTCACCTGATGTTCAGCCTCTGGTTCTGTTCTACCCACAGATAGTGATGCTGTCACTGCCTCTGGTGGGTCAGGGTGGGGGAGAGGAGAGGTCTATAAGCTCATCAGACTAAACTACATATTTTACATCCCCTGCCTCTCCAAATGACAATGATTTGGGCATACAGAGCACTCTTTCTCAAACTCAAACGACATTATATCGAATTAAATCTTCCCCCAACAGAACGCTCTTTTTCAACAGAATGCCCCCCATGATTAGCTTAGTGAGTGGCATGGGCGGGGGGGGGGGGGGGGGGGGTTGGAGTGTTGAAGGGAGTTGATTTGAGTTCACCCTCTCAGCTGAGACCATGGGAATGTGGTTTTCTAGAAACTCAGAGACCGATACTAATGGAGCCACTGTTCAGCAGGAGGAGCTGTAACAAAGAGTTTAAATACATTTTATGACTTCAATTATCTTATTTAGATGTGTTGTGATGATGGTTCTTCTGGAATAGCTACAAAGGGGTCAAAGTAGAAAGCGAGAAGCATAAATATGAGCAGAAACATTTGACTGGTCAGCAGACGGAGGCCGACAGACGTCAGTCACGGTTCATACAGTTTATCAGTGGATTCAGTGGTTTATCAATGATTCTGCGGAAAAACCCTTAATCTAAGCTAAGTGATGTTCAGCAAGTGAGTTGACACGTTTACCAAAAACAATGGTGTAACCTTTTTGATGCTACGTGAGGGTGAAATAGCACACTTATTATGGGGTCATCACGAGCTACATGAAACTGCAACTACAACTCGAACACATAATTGAAAACGTTTGAAGGTGGCTGGCTGGTGGGTATAGTAGGTCAGCCATGTTCTCCATGGCACTAGAGAAGAAGAGTGAACCCAACACAGCCTGATACTCTGCTCAGAGCTCATTAAAGGTATGCAGACTACTGGGATTCCTCCTTGTGATAACTGTGCTTTCTAGTCTCTGGTCTGCTGTAATACTCTGGTCTGCTATAATACTCTGGTCTGCTGTAATACTCTGGTCTACTGTGTAGTAAGGAGCAAATGTAATAGTTTCTATCAAATTAATAATGTAAATTAAATGTCCCCCTCTCTCAATAGATGTTCAAATCAATGAATCGTTTTTTAATATCATGATATGTAATCATAGCTTTCTTTTTTATTTTGATATTATTCAGCTTTTTTAAGAACCTGCAAAAGTACTGAATGATTGATAGAGGAATAAACAACCAACGTACTGCTATTGCTTTGATGTTTTAACTGTATGTTTTAAATGATCAAAGTAATTAATTAAATCAATCAATAAATCACTAAATGAATGAATCAACCAGAGACAGTGGAGTTCACTGGGGTCAGAGAGGGTATTGTATGTCTATAATTCACTTCAATAAAATTGACCTTCGGGAACAATAAAGGTGGATATGGAAGACACTTTCATTTAGTTTGATCTGTTTGTGGTTTTGTCATTCCTGGTTCTATATCTGCAATGGCAGTGCCAAGGAGCCCAGACTACGTGTTCTCTCTGTTCTTCCGAATTGCTTAAGGACAGTTATTGTTAGTACACAGGGCCAGCCCTAGGCACAGGTGACATAGGAGGAGGGACACAGTCAGGGTCTCTACTTACTGTTGAGCTATAATATTAGAATACACAAGGTGCCATTTCGAAATGAGGTTGTGCATTAGCAGCCCATGTCAGCTCAACATTCTTTGATTGGTAATTTAGTCTAGCCAGCTATCTAAACAAATTACTGACCGGGCATGCAGGACACATTCCCTGTTGGTACAAAGGCCCTACAATAGGCTGTGCTGGTCTAACAACTGCATGGGTCAAGCAAATTCCCCTTAGAAAGGGTTAATAATCCCCAGGATAATTGTTAGATGTCTGGTCATAGGGGTCAAGGGTCAGGTCAAATGGTGTCAACACAAAAAATACATTGGGTCAATAAAAACAAACCCATGTGAATGGGAGCCAGTGTGTGAATGGAGTGGAGTTAGTTTACAGGTGACATGGGGTGAAGAATCACTTTGTGTGTGTGTGTGTGTGATTTTTAGGACTTCTTGTCCCCACAAGGATAGCAAAACTGGGAACAAGTGGAGACAATTCGCTGATCCCCACAAGGAAAAAGGCTATTTTAGGCTTAAGAGTTAGGGTTAGGGGTTAGGTGTAGGGGGTTAGGTGTAGGGGGTTAGGTGTTTGAGGTCAACGTTAGGGTTAAGGGTTGTCTTAGGTGACAGCGAATCAACAATACTGTATCCTGTGAGTGAAAAGACGACGGTTTCAAAATATTACTCACCTCCCCTATTCCAATTCCTCTTCAACTTTCCCCCACCTCTTTTGGGACAAGTGGTCTATTCACTTGCTTGTTAACAGGGAGCCATTTAGGATTAAGTCCTGTCAATTGATCACTGGCAGCACTGAGTTCCTAACATAAGCTTCACAGACCACAATGTGAAAGATTGTACATGTGACAGTTTCTGATGGCAGCATTATCAATGGATACAATTATGTTCATATGTGCAAGAGATCTTCAATGATCTTACAAATGTAGTCTAATCATATTTTACACGTTACATACAGGTAACTGCCCAAATAATGGAAACATCAACATAGTGTCTTAACAGGATGTTGGGCCACCACGAGCCAGCACAGCTTCAATACACCTTGGCATAGATTCTACAAGTGTCTATAACACTGTTGGAGGGATGCAACACCAATCTTTCATGAGAAATTCCAAATGTGGCCTTTTTGTTGATGGTGGTGTAAAACGCTGTCTAGGGCCGCTCCAGAAAGGGCTCAATTGGGTTGAGATCTGGTGACTGAGACAGCCAAGGCATATGGTTAACATCGTTTTCGTTCTCACCAAATCATTCAATGACCACTCGTGCCCTGTGGAATTGCAGGCCACACTACTTGCCTAGAGAATTCTCAGCTATACTTTTCGTGGCTGTTTATTTACCACCACAAACAGATGCTGGCACTAAGACCGCACTCAGTCAGCTGTATAAGGAAATAAGCAAACAGGAACCACTCACCCAGAGGCGGCGCTCCTAGTGGCCGGAGACTTAAATCAGTTCTACCAAATCTCTATCAACATGTTAAATGTGCAACCAGAGGGTAAACAATTCTAGATCACCTGTGCTCAACACACAGAGACGCGTACAAAGCCCTCCCTCGCCCTCCATTTGGTAAATCCGACCACAGCTCTATCCTCCTGATTCCTGCTTACAAGCCAAAATGAAAGCAGTGACTCGGTCTATAAAAAAGTGGTCAGATGAAACAGATGCTAAACTACAGGACTGTTTTGAAATCAGACTGGAACATGTTCCGGGATTCTTCCGATGACATTGAGGAATACATCACGAGTCACTGGTTTTATCAATAAGTGCATCGAGGACGTCGTCTCCACAAGATTGAATCATACTACATCGGCTCCAACGCTCGTCTTATGTGGCAGGGCTTGCAAACTATTACAGACTACAAAGGGAAGCACAGCCGCGAGCCTACCAGATGACACGAGTCTACCAGATGAGCTAAATCACTTCTATGCTCTCTTCGAGGCAAGCAACACTGAGGCATGCATGAGAGCATCAGCTGTTCTGGACGACTGTGTGATCACGCTCTCCATAGCTGACGTGAGTAAAACCTTTAAACAGGTCAGCATACACAAGTCTGCGGGGCCAGATGGATTTCCAGGTCGTGTGCTCCGGGCATGTGCTGACCAACTGGCAGGTGGTCAGCACATTTTCAACATGTCCCTGATTGAGTCTGTAATACCAACATGTTTCAAGCAACCACCATAGTCCCTGTGCCCAAGAACACAAAGGCAACCTGCCTAAATGACTACAGACCCGTAGCACTTACGTCCGTAGCCATGAAGTGCTTTGAAAGGCTGGTCATGGCTCACATCAACATAATTATCCCAGAAACCCTAGACACACTCCAATTTGCATACCGCCCAAACAGATCCACAGATGATGCAATCTCTATTGCACTCCACACTACCCTTTCCCACCTTGACAAAAGGAACACCTATGTGAGAATGCTATTCATTGACTATAGCTCAGCGTTCAACACCATAGTACCCTCAAAGCCCTTCACTAAGCTAAGGACCCTGGGACTAAACACCTCCCTCTGCAACTGGATCTTGGACTTCCTGACGGGCCGCCCCACAGGTGGTGAGGGTAGGTAGCAACACATCTGCCACGCTGATCCTCAACACTGGAGCTACCCAGGGATGCGTGCTCAGTCCCCTCCTGTACTCCAAGTTCACCCACAACTGCATGGCCAGGCACGACTCCAACATCATCATTAAGTTTGCAGACGACACAACAGTGGTAGGCCGGATCACCGACAATGACGAGACAGCCTATAGGGAGGAGGTCAGAGATCTGGCCGGGTGGTGCTAGAATAACAACCTAACCCTCAACATAACCAAGACTAAGGAGATGATTGTGGACTACAGGAAAAGGAGTACCAAGCACCGAGCATGTCCCCATTCTCATCGACGGGGCTGTAGTGGAGCAGGTTGAGAGCTTCAAGTTCTTTGGTGTCCACATCAACAACAAACTAGAATGGTGCAAACACACCAAGACAGTCATGAAGAGGGCACGACAAAGCCTATTCCCCCTCAGGAGACTAAAAAGATTTGACATGGGTCCTGAGATCCTCAAAAGTTTCTACAGCTGCAACATCGAGAGCATCCTGACCGGTTGCATCACTGTCTGGTACAGCAATTGCTCGACCTCCGACCACAAGGCACTTCAGAGGGTAGTGCGTACGGCCCAGTACATCACTGGGGCAAAGCTTCCTGCCATCCAGGCAGTGTCAGAGGAAGGCCTTAAAAATTCAAAGAAAAGTCAAAGAACCCAGCCACCCCAGTCATAGACTGTTCTCTCTACTACCACATGGCAAGCGATACCGGAGTGCCAAGTCTAGGACAAAAAGGCTTCTCAACAGTTTTAAACCCAAGCCATAAGACTCCTGTTCCAAACTAAATGGTTACCCGGACTATTTGCATTGTGTTCCCCCCCAGCCCTCTTTTATGCTGCTGCTACTCTCTGTTTATCATATATGCATAGTCACTTTAATTATACATTCATGTACATACTACCTCAGTTAGCACAACTAATCGGTGCCCCCGCAACCGGACTATCTGCATTGTGTCCCACCACCTGCCATCCCCTCTTTTTACACTACTGCTACTCTCTGTTTATCATATATGCATAGTCACTTTAACGATACCTACATCTACATGCTACCTCAATAAGCCTGACTAACAGGTGTCTGTATGTAGCCTTGCTACTCTTATTTTCAAATGTCTTTTTACTGTTGGTTTATTTCTTTACTTACCTACACACACATACCTTTTTTTCCGCATTATTGGTTAGGGCCTGTAAGGAAGCATTTCACTGTAAGGTCTGCACCTGTTGTATTTGGCGCACATGACAAATAAACGTTGATTTGATTTGATGGGGGGCATTGTCATCCTATGGGGGCATAGCCATGGTAGCCAAAATAATGGCCTGCATTTTTAGATATGACCCTAAGCATGACGGGATGTCAATTGCTTAATTAAAAGCACCTGTATCCTCGTTTCCTCCATTAGTTTGGCAGTTACTTGTATGTTCATATATGTAAGAGATCATATATAATCTACAAAATGCTGGTGATATTTATAATACTTACAAGTACACACTCCATTCTATAGAAATGTGTGGTCATAATTTTGTAGGTTGCCATGGCACACTTATGGAAGCCGAGGCTGATTGTTCAGCTATTTTATTTGGAATTTGTGTTGTGTTTTAATGTGCTTTTTTTTAACCTTTTGTTTTTGAGTAGGTAATCAAGTACTGATAATTTTAATCTAGTAATTTTGAGACTCAATGTTAAAATAGGGTAAGAAATTGTACTCTCCTGCCATCAACAAAGTATAGAAAGATGTTTGTTTTCTTTTGAGTATACCTGCATTGAAATGTTTCACCTACTATCTCCGGGAGGACTACAGAGGACCACAAAGTACAGAAATGGGGGACACTCGCATGTTGTACTCAGGAGGATTTCTTCATAGTTTCAAGAGGAATAAACCGTAAAATTGACTTATTCAACTTGGAATCCTACAGAAAAAGCTCAAACATCAGGACAGCAAGGCGGTAGGAATTCCATTGGTAAGCCAAAAGAGCCCACACAGAACTGTACATCTCCCCTCTTCCTGGTCTTGCTGTTTTCCACATATACTGACAACAGTCACAGTAATCTCCTTTTATGTACTCTGGACAAAAGTTCAGTACCCATCTCTCTAATGACCGTCAGGTCACTAATGGCTACTCAGGGCTATTACTGTCCCTGGAAACCACTCTGAATTTAACGCAAATGCCATCTAAAATCACATCACACATTCATCAAAACATTATTATGCTTTTAAAAGTCACCTCACTGTGATTGATCAATCTGAAGAGAGAAGCTCAACAACAGACTGAAACTGAGTAGAAAACATGGTCATTGTGGATGTTGTTTCAAAGCCAAACACAACCAAAAATGAACAGCACTTTCTAAGGTGATGATTCATTCAAAACACCCATACACATATTAGAGCTGATGGATAAGCATAAGCCTACTATATATGAGCTCAAAACTGAAAAAACAAACAAATTAAAATACTGATTGTGCAGTTACAGCCTACAATACTTAGCCTACCGCATTTTACAACGGCAGAAAAACATTTATAAAACATAGATTTAAGATGTCTTTGGTAAATAGTTGCTCTAGCCTGTACTCCAACAGTAAACACATTATAGTAATCGCCTTTAAGTGTGGACTGTATTATTGAGAATACTCGATGGACTGATTATCTAATGCTATGCTCAACTTTCTATCCATGATTCTGAGAGAGAACGTATAGCCCGAGGCAATGCTGTTGGTTCATTGATTGTCCTGCCGGTTTATTGATTGTGCAGGGCTGCTTTGAGTTAACCAACAATTATAGTGAATTTGATTTTGAATAGCCAAGTAATAGGGTATTTTTTTATATTGCAATAATTAATAGGCTGACACATTATTTTATAAACAGAATACATTCTATCACCACTGTGCGTTTACATCTCCTCTCTCTCCTTCATTCCTATCTCTAGCGCCGGTTGTCCTCTAGACAACCGTTTTTTAAATAAATATGTTTAGTAGTGAAAACATGTTGCTATCCATGTTCCCGAACATATTTCACTTGGTCTACCAAATGAACCATTGGGTAGCTGCAGGAACAGGATTGGCGAGCCCATGACATACACATTTTGGGAGTAATATCACCTGTCACGCAACGAGAGGCTGCCTGCTCCTCAAACAGTGTCAGATGCATGGTGTGTAATAGGCTGTGTTCTTTTCAAACCAGACATGTCTACATGCAATTCCATGTGAAAGCAGAATGTTGATGGTTGCCACTTGCCACTAAAAAGAGGAGGATCAGAGCTGTATTTAAGCACATGCTCCACTCTAAAGCCAGTAGCCGACCTCATGACTGAAACACAGAAAGTGACCACCATACCCTATTTGAGTGCATACGGATGACATGTCTTTATTCCCCTGTTCCTGCCCCTTTCATAATGGGCCATTCCCCAATCAACTGTTACATATTAGTAAAGACAAGATTAAACTGAGAATAGTCTTATGGTTGACAATATGATCGCTTGATGAGAGAACAGCGTGTGTAGCCTGAGGTAAGAACAAGCATTTTTTGAGACCTTTTGAAATCATCAACATCCTGTAGTCACATCATACTGCCAATATATGATTTGATATCTAAGACATTCTAAGGTTTGTATCACTCAACTAAAGTTGCGAAATAACTCTAAACCAAGAGAAAGTATTCAGACCCCGTGACTTTTTCCAAATTTTGTTACGTTACAGTCTTATTCTAAAATGGATTTAAAAATTATAATCTTCAGCAGTCTAACTACAAAACCCCATAATGACAAAGCGAAAACAGGTTTTTACATTTTTGTTCTTCAAATGTGTTAAAAAGAAGAAAAAAAACCTTATTTACCTACGCATTCAGACCCTTTGCTATGATACTCGAAATTGAGCTCAGGTGCATCCTGTTTCCGTTGATCATCCTTGAGATGTTTCTACAACTTGATTTGGAGTCCACCTGTGGTAAATTCAATTGATTGGACATGAGGGCCCACAGTTGACAGTGCATGTCAGGGCAAAAACCAAGCCATGAATTTGAAGGAATTGTTCGTAAAGCTCAAAGAAAGGATTGTGTTGAGGCACAGATCTGGGAAGAGTACCAAAGAATGTCTGCAACATTGAAGGTCCCCAAGAACACAGTAGCCTCCATCACTCTTAAGTGGAAGAAGTTTGGAACCTTGCTAGAGCTGGCCGCACGGCCAAACTGAGCAATCGTGGGAGAAGGGCCTTGGTCAGGGAGTTGACCAAGAACCCAATGGTCACTCTGACAGAGCTCCAGAATTCCTCTGTGGAGATGGGAGAACCTTCCAGAAGGACAACCATCTCTGCAGCACTCCACCAATCAGGCCTTTATGGTACAGTGGCCAGACCAAAGCCACTCCTCGGGAAAAGGCACGACAGCATGCTTGGAGTTTGCCAAAAGGCACCCAAAGGACTCTCAGACCACGATAAACAAGATTATCTGGTCTGATGAAACCAAGATTGAATTATTTGGCCTGAATACCAAGCGTCACGTCTGGAGGAAACCAGGCACCGCTCGTCACCTGGCCAATACCATCCCTACAGGGAAGCATGATGGTGGCAGCATCATGCTGTGGGATGTTTTTCAGCGGCAGGGACTGGGAGACTAGTCAGGACCGAGAGAAAGATGAACGGAGCAAAGTACAGAGAGATACTTGATGAAAACCTGCTCCAGAAAACTCAGAACCTCAGACTGGCGAAAAGGTTCACCATCCAACAGGACAACAACACAGAGCACACAGCCAAGACAATACAGGAGTGGCTTAGGGACAAGTCTCTGAATGTCCTTGAGTGGCCCAGCCAGAGCCCAGACTTGAACCCAATTTAAAATCTCTGGAGAGGTGCTTCAACAAGGAACTGATTAAAGGGTCTGAATACTTAAGTAAATGTGATATTTGGTTTTTGTGTGTAGATTGATGAGGTGAAAAATATGTTTAATCAATTTTAGGATAAGGCTGTAAAGTAACAAAATGTGGAAAACAGTGCAGGGGTCTGAATATCTTCCGAATAGAGCCCCAGTCAAAAGTTTGGACTCTCATTCAATGTTTATTTTTATTTTTACATTGTAGAATAGTAGTGAAGACATCTAAACTATGAAATAACACACATGGAATCATGTAACCCTAAAAAGTGTTAAACAAGTCAATATATATTTTATATTTGAGATTCTTCAAAGTAGCCACCCTTTGTCTTGATGACAGCTTTGCACACTCTTGGCACTATATTAAACAGCTTCATGAGGAAGGCTTTTCCAACAGTTTTGAAGGGGTTCCCACTTATGCTGTGCTCTTGTTGGCTGCTTTTCCTTTACTTTACGGTCCAACTCATCCCAAACCATCTCAATTGAGTTGAGGTCAATCTACCCATGCTAGATTAGGGAGACATAATATATAGATTGGCAGTTAATGGTGCTCTCGAGCAACTATATGTTCTTTACCATTCGGCCATCAGATTTGCCACCAATGCTCCTTATAGGACACATCACTGCACTCTATACTCCTCTGTAAACTGGTCATCTCTGTATACCCGTCGCAAGACCCACTGGTTGATTCTCATTTATAAAATCCTCTTAGGCCTTACTCCCCCCGATCTGAGATATATACTGCAGCCCTCATCCTCCAAATGCAACACCTGTTCTGCCAGTCACATTCTGTTAAAGATCCCCAAAGCACACACATCCCTGGGTCGCTCCTCCTTTCAGTTTGCTGCAGCTATCGACTGGAACGAGCTGCAACAAACACTCAAACTGGGCAGTTTTATCTCAATCTCTTCATTCAAAGACTCAATCATGGACACTCTTACTGACAGTTGTAGCTGCTTTGTGTGATGTTGTCTCTATCTTTTTGACCTTTGTGCTGTTGACAATAATGTTTTTACCATGTTTTTGTGCTGCTACCATGTTGTTATGTTGTGTTTCTACCATGCTGTGTTGTCATGTGTTGCTGCCTTGTTATGTTGTTGTCTTAGGTCTCTCTTTATGTAGGGTTGTGTCTCTCTCTTTGTGATGTGTTTTTGGTCCTATATTTATACTGTATTTTATTTTTTATCCCAGCCCCCTGTCCCTGCAGGAGGCCTTTTGCCTTTTGGTAGGCCGTCCATGTAAATAAGAATTTGTTCTTAATTGACTTGCCTAGTTAAAGAAAGGTTCAATAAAAATTGTGGAGGCCAGGTCATCTGATGCAGCACTCAATCACTCTCCTTGAGGTCAAATAGCCCTTACACAGCCAGGAGGTGAGTTTTGGTCATTATCCTGTTGAAAAATTAATTGTAGTCCCACTAAGCTCAAACCAGATGGGATGGTGTATCGCTGCAGAATGCTGTGGTAGCCATGCTGGTTAAGTGTGCCTTGAATTCTAAATAAATCTCAGACACAGTGTCACCATCAAAGCACCATCCCACCACCTCCTCCATGCTTCATGGTGGGAACCACACATGCTGAGATCATTTGTTCACCTACTCTCCATCTCACAAAGACACAGTGGTTGGAACCAAAAATCTAATTTGTACTCCTCAGACCAAAGGACAGATTTCCACCGGTCTAATGTCCATTGCTCATGTTTCTTTACCCAAGCAATTCTCTTCTTATTATTAGTGTCCTTCAGTAGTGGTTTCTTTGCAGCAATTGACCATGAAGGCCTGATTCACGTAGTCTCCTCTGAACACTTGATGTTGAAATGTGTCTGTTACTTGAACTCTGTGAAGCATTTATTTGGGCTGCAATCCTAGATGCAGTTAACTCTATTGAACGTATCCTCTGCATCAGAAGTAACTCTGGGTCTTCCTTTCCTGTGCCGGTCCTCATGAGAGCCAGTTTCATCAAAGCGCTTGATGGTTTTTGCAACTGCACTTGAAGAAAGTTTCAAAGTTCTTGAAATTTTCCAGATTGACTGACCTTCATGTCTTAAAGTAATGATGGACAGTCTTTTCTCTTTGCTTATTTGAGCTGTTCTTGCCATAATATGTTATTTTACCAAACAGGGCTATCTTCTATATACCAACCCTACCTTGTCACAACACAACTGATTGGCTCAAATGCATTAAGAAGGAAAGAAATTCCACAAATTAACTTTTGACAAGGCACACCTGTTAATTGAAATGCATTCCAGGAGACTACCTCATCAAGCTGGATGAGAGAATGCCAAGCGTGTGCAAAGCTGTCATCAAGGCAAAGGGTGGAAACTTTGAAAAATCTCAAATATATTTTGATTTGTGTAACACTTTTGTTTACTACATGATTTCATACATGTTATTTCATAGTTTTGATGTATTCACTATTATTCTACAATGTAGAAAATAATAGAAATAATGAAACGAATGAGTAGGCGTGTCCAAACTTTTGACTGGTACTGTATATTTATAGATTCTTTTTCTATTTTGTGCACTTTGAGATTATACAAGAATAATGAAAAGTGCTTTACAAATGTAATAAATGATTATTATTATAAGTCCCTAATGGGTCAGGTTCTACCTGGCATTACATCATATGTTAAATAGCCCTGTTTCATAAACCTAAGTCCCCCTCCCTCATAAATCACACAAACAGCCCGTCATTCACAGACAACCCCCACAAACGTAATCACAATACACCTAATCATGTTAGCAGTACACCTAATCATGTTAGCAGTACACCTAACCATGTTTGCAGTACATCTAACCATGTTTGCAGTACATCTAACCATGTTTGCAGTACATCTAACCATGTTTGCAGCACAGCTAATCATGTTTGCAGTACACCTAATCATGTTTGCAGTACACCTAACCATGTTTGCAGTACATCTAACCATGTTTGCAGTACATCTAACCATGTTTGCAGTACATCTAACCATGTTTGCAGTACATCTAACCATGTTTGCAGCACAGCTAATCATGTTTGCAGTACACCTAATCATGTTTGCAGTACACCTAACCATGTTTGCAGTACACCTAACCATGTTTGCAGTACACCTAACCATGTTTGCAGTACATCTAACCATGTTTGCAGTACATCTAACCATGTTTGCAGTACATCTAACCATGTTTGCAGTACATCTAACCATGTTTGCAGCACATCTAACCATGTTTGCAGTACATCTAACCATGTTTGCAGTACATCTAACCATGTTTGCAGTACACCTAACCATGTTTGCAGTACACCTAATCATGTTTGCAGTACACCTAATCATGTTTGCAGTACATCTAACCATGTTTGCAGTACACCTAATCATGTTTGCAGTACATCTAACCATGTTTGCAGTACACCTAACCATGTTTGCAGTACACCTAATCATGTTTGCAGTACATCTAATCATGTTTGCAGTACATCTAATCATGTTTGCAGTACATCTAACCATGTTTGCAGTACACCTAACCATGTTTGCAGTACACCTAATCATGTTTGCAGTACATCTAATCATGTTTGCAGTACACCTAATCATGTTTGCAGTACACCTAATCATGTTTGCAGTACATCTAACCATGTTTGCAGTACACCTAACCATGTTTGCAGTACACCTAATCATGTTTGCAGTACATCTAACCATGTTTGCAGTACACCTAACCATGTTTGCAGTACACCTAATCATGTTTGCAGTACATCTAATCATGTTTGCAGTACATCTAATCATGTTTGCAGTACATCTAATCATGTTTGCAGTACATCTAACCATGTTTGCAGTACACCTAACCATGTTTGCAGTACATCTAACCATGTTTGCAGTACACCTAACCATGTTTGCAGTACACCTAATCATGTTTGCAGTACAGCTAATCATGTTTGCAGCACACTTAATCATGTTTGCAGCACATCTAATCATGTTTGCAGCACATCTAATCATGTTTGCAGCACACTTAATCATGTTTGCAGTACACATAATCATGTTTGCAGTACATCTAATCATGTTTGCAGCACACTTAATCATGTTTGCAGTACACATAATCATGTTTGCAGTACACCTAATCATGTTTGCAGCACACTTAATCATGTTTGCAGCACACTTAATCATGTTTGCAGCACATCTAATCATGTTTGCAGCACATCTAATCATGTTTGCAGCACACTTAATCATGTTTGCAGTACACATAATCATGTTTGCAGTACATCTAATCATGTTTGCAGCACACTTAATCATGTTTGCAGTACACATAATCATGTTTGCAGTACACCTAATCATGTTTGCAGTACACCTAATCATGTTTGCAGTACACCTAACCATGTTTGCAGTACATCTAACCATGTTTGCAGCACATCTAACCATGTTTGCAGTACATCTAACCATGTTTGCAGTACATCTAACCATGTTTGCAGTACACCTAACCATGTTTGCAGTACACCTAATCATGTTTGCAGTACACCTAATCATGTTTGCAGTACATCTAACCATGTTTGCAGTACACCTAATCATGTTTGCAGTACATCTAACCATGTTTGCAGTACACCTAACCATGTTTGCAGTACACCTAATCATGTTTGCAGTGCAGCTAATCATGTTTGCAGTACACCTAATCATGTTTGCAGTACATCTAACCATGTTTGCAGTACACCTAACCATGTTTGCAGTACATCTAATCATGTTTGCAGTACATCTAATCATGTTTGCAGTACATCTAACCATGTTTGCAGTACACCTAACCATGTTTGCAGTACACCTAATCATGTTTGCAGTACATCTAATCATGTTTGCAGTACACCTAATCATGTTTGCAGTACACCTAATCATGTTTGCAGTACATCTAACCATGTTTGCAGTACACCTAACCATGTTTGCAGTACACCTAATCATGTTTGCAGTACATCTAACCATGTTTGCAGTACACCTAACCATGTTTGCAGTACACCTAATCATGTTTGCAGTACATCTAATCATGTTTGCAGTACATCTAATCATGTTTGCAGTACATCTAATCATGTTTGCAGTACATCTAACCATGTTTGCAGTACACCTAACCATGTTTGCAGTACACCTAATCATGTTTGCAGTACAGCTAATCATGTTTGCAGCACACTTAATCATGTTTGCAGCACACTTAATCATGTTTGCAGCACATCTAATCATGTTTGCAGCACACTTAATCATGTTTGCAGTACACATAATCATGTTTGCAGTACATCTAATCATGTTTGCAGCACACTTAATCATGTTTGCAGTACACATAATCATGTTTGCAGTACACCTAATCATGTTTGCAGCACACTTAATCATGTTTGCAGCACACTTAATCATGTTTGCAGCACATCTAATCATGTTTGCAGCACATCTAATCATGTTTGCAGCACACTTAATCATGTTTGCAGTACACATAATCATGTTTGCAGTACATCTAATCATGTTTGCAGCACACTTAATCATGTTTGCAGTACACATAATCATGTTTGCAGTACACCTAATCATGTTTGCAGCACACTTAATCATGTTTGCAGTACACCTAACCATGTTTGCAGCACATCTAATCATGTTTGCAGTACACTTAATCATGTTTGCAGCACACTTAATCATGTTTGCAGCACACTTAATCATGTTTGCAGCACACTTAATCATGTTTGCAGCACATCTAATCATGTTTGCAGCACACTTAATCATGATTGCAGTACATCTAACCATGTTTGCAGCACATCTAATCATGTTTGCAGCACATCTAACCATGTTTGCAGCACATCTAATCATGTTTGCAGCACATCTAATCATGTTTGCAGCACACATAATCATGTTTGCAGCACATCTAACCATGTTTGCAGCACATCTAATCATGTTTGCAGCACATCTAATCATGTTTGCAGTACACCTAATCATGTTTGCAGCACATCTAACCATGTTTGCAGCACATCTAATCATGTTTGCAGCACATCTAATCATGTTTGCAGTACACCTAATCATGTTTGCAGCACATCTAACCATGTTTGCAGCACATCTAATCATGTTTGCAGCACATCTAATCATGTTTGCAGCACATCTAATCATGTTTGCAGCACATCTAACCATGTTTGCAGCACATCTAATCATGTTTGCAGCACATCTAATCATGTTTGCAGCACATCTAATCATGTTTGCAGTACACCTAATCATGTTTGCAGTACATCTAACCATGTTTGCAGCACAGCTAATCATGTTTGCAGTACATCTAATCATGTTTGCAGCACATCTAATCATGTTTGCAGCACAGCTAATCATGTTTGCAGCACATCTAACCATGTTTGCAGCACATCTAATCATGTTTGCAGCACATCTAACCATGTTTGCAGTACATCTAATCATGTTTGCAGCACAGCTAATCATGTTTGCAGCACATCTAACCATGTTTGCAGCACATCTAATCATGTTTGCAGCACATCTAACCATGTTTGCAGTACATCTAACCATGTTTGCAGCACATCTAATCATGTTTGCAGCACAGCTAATCATGTTTGCAGTACAGCTAATCATTGCAGCCTAATCAATGATTGAACTTGCACATGAAGTGCAAATATCATTGAAAATATTTGACTGACATAAATAGGCCTTGACCTTTGTGTCAGTAAGACGCTTTCAGGAGTCATAAGATCAATGTGTTCTAACATTTTATTACAAATATTTGTTCAGTAAAATATACACAATTTACAGAACATTTTGTTGAGGACATTGCTAGTCGCCAAGTACTCTAGTATCAAATAACATCAGTATCAGTTTCCTGGTTTAAAACCCTTTCAAAACTGAACTTCACAACAACACTAGAGTAAAAGGTATTAGCCTTTCAGACAGACAGACACACACACACACAAACACACACACACACACACACACACACACACACACACACACACACACACACACACACACACACACACACACGCACACACACACACACACACACACCTTCAAGGTAGAGCCATAGAAAAATAAAGTGATCATAATCAAATGATGCTCAAACTGAAATGAGTCAAAATGTTGCAGAGGTTCAAATCAACAGGACATATCCTTACAAAAACAAAGAACCAAAAAAAAAATTAGGAACAAGACAGCAGAACTGCAAAGCCTATCATGCGTTTTACATCATAATAAACATGTCAAATGTCTGTCTGCGTCCTGTTATAACGCGTCTGAACCAAAACAACATGTAGAGGCATATGTGCAGTGTGTCAAGAGTTTGTAGCAGCATCTGAATACTTATTTGATG
The DNA here is from genome assembly GCF_036934945.1 of Oncorhynchus masou masou. Classification (NCBI taxonomy): domain Eukaryota; kingdom Metazoa; phylum Chordata; class Actinopteri; order Salmoniformes; family Salmonidae; genus Oncorhynchus; species Oncorhynchus masou. The sequence continues at coordinate 31,646,198 of NC_088227.1, forward strand.
TGTGGACACTTTACGCGCCGCAGGTAATGGTTATCTTTAAGTTAAACGTGGACCACCACTGTTCTGGAATTCTCCAAATCGTTCCGGTATTGCGCGAGCCAGTTCCTCAACTCTGATAACCGGTAGCCCTCCGGTCCTCTAGCCCCCTGATACACGACCCGCTCATCCCTCAGGATATAAAGTCTCTCAAAATAGGCTCCATACGCCGCGTTAGACGAGTTGTCCATATTATCCACCACCACGTTGCTGCCGGGCACCTCAGAGTGCATCAGCTGAGCGGCTTTCAGTCTGTCCTCTAGACAACAGTGCTTGGGTATCTGGTACCGCGCATCGGAGCTCACCCAGCCGTCAGAGGGATGCGCCTCCTCTATGTATACAAGCAGAGAGTCAGCGATGTCCGCGTACTGGCTCGCGACGCGCTGAAACGCGGCCAATCGCGTCATAAACGGTGGTCAGGAACAACTACCGAAGTTGAGGATGAGAGGTCTCCTCCCTTTCACATAGTCCAGGACTCTGACCCTGCGCCGGTCCTTCAGCTGCACCACCTCTGTGTTGGGCGCGATACATCCAAGGTGCGCTGATTTGAAAAAGTCTAATTTTTGTCCATACCACACGGCTCTGAGCGACTCCAGGGTGAACATCTTGTTGGAGTCGGAGACGCAAACGGGCGGGTCATCGCGGCTGCTGCCCTGCTCCCTCATCTTCAGCAGCACCTTCCTCCTGATGCACAGGAAGTCCAGGAGCCACAACATCAGCGCTGCCAGGAGGAACCGGGGCAGAAAAACCAGACAGAGGGCTGCGTGTTTCAGGGCCCGCACCGTCAGGACACCTGCAGTCTCCTGCATCTCGCCCTGACGATTATATCCGGCCGGCAAGACAGACAGGCAGGCAGACAGATAGAGACAATGGTATCAGTCACCTTTTCCCATCTGTTTTCAGCCTCTGCCTATCAGAGTTGTGCTTTTTATAGGAGCAGCAGGATTTGAATGAAAAAAACAACCCGCCTCCACAGCTAGTGCCGCCCTCTCACATGGCGGGGATTACCTCCAGTCAACTCTCACCGGTTCTCATGGGAGAGGGGTAAGAAAGAGAGAGGGAGGGAGAGATAAATAGAGACTGTGTGTGTGTGTGTGTGTGTGTGTGTGTGTGTGTGTGTGTGTGTGTGTGTGTGTGTGTGTGTGTGTGTGTGTGTGTGTGTGTGTGTGTGTGTGTGTGTGTGTGTGTGTGTGTGGAAGAGGGAGAGAGGAACACGGCCACGGGTCCGTTTTTTTTGCGGACTCGTCACGTCATAACTGGCACTTATTTTGGGGTGAATCAATGTAGTTACCGGTAAATGATCTCCGAATGGAGAAATAGCATACTTTACAACACCTGTTTGTCGGAAAGGGTGTCTAAGGAACACGGTGAAATTATATATGGTACAAATGTGCTCAGAACTCACACATTTGGGGCACAAAAACATAGCCACCTCTTTTCAAATCAAGCATGACGATGAAGACTGGACTCTGGATGCCTATATTTTGTGATTAAGATAAATGAGACTGTTGCGATCCCTGTCAGAAGAAATGCGCATTTCATGTCATGCTGTTGTATCGGGAAGATATTGAAGAGTGCCTAAATGGGCAAAGAGCAATTAATTATTTTTGTTGACAAATTTGAACGCCTGCCCAATCTTTAAATGTATTCAAGGCCTGTTAATGACTTGTCTCACGAAACTAGGTTCATTAAAACATGACAAGTCTTAAAAGCTTTTTTATCTGTGTATTTCAGCCCATGGGTTTTAAATTCACCAAATAATTTCACACTAGACGGCGCTCTCCCATACCAATGATGTGCAGTGCGCATTGGGCACCTTCGAAAAAAACATCGGTTATTTGAGGTCAGTATCCTTCTCTCTCTCTCTCTCTCTCGCTCTCTCTCTCTCTCTCTCTCTCTCTTTCTCGCTCTCGCTCTCTCTCTCTCAACTTTCCCAATGAAACTCTTTATTATCCGATTCCTTCTCAGAGCAATAAGATTACTCAGCCCTATAGAGCGGGGCTAATCAATAATATCCGTTAAGTGATGTTACAGACAAGGGAATGGATTATCCAGTTATTGCGCTGAGGAACTAATCAATCATACGTGTCTGGTCACAAGAGGTGTTGAATAATCGGACCAAATAATTGAGGAAACCTATAAGCCTACATAAAAAATACTGACCTTTTTATTTCCATGAACTGATTCCGACTCGCATATAATGTGATGAAATAACTCATTCATGTAGGAAAATTAGGGCTAGAATGTGCTGATTCGTGTCGACTCAGTATGTACAGTATGATAACATGCTTTATTGCTAATCAACAATGGTTGATATAACTTTGTTATGAGGTCATGACATTTTGATTAGACAAAAGTTGGTAAGATAGAGAGAGATGCAGTATGTTGATGATGTGGATAGTGCGTGACCCCCGCTTTGCAAGCGTCATTACGCGCTGGGTGCGTTTACACCGACATATATACAGTCCTATAATAATCTCTGTTAAATTGTATGGAATCAGGACCTGTTTCAATTTAACTCGATTTCAAACAGCCGTTTTCAATTCTAACCAAATTCGACATATCTAATGTATGTAAGGTACTGAATTTCAAGAACATATTCAATTACAAAGACCATGGAGATTTTTCGAAATCCCCAAAGCAGGGCAGTGATTGGTAAATTGGTAACACCAACAAATCTCTTTAAGCATTTGGTAAGTTAATAATTATGCTATTAATTATTATGCTAATAATTATGTATTAAACCACCCAGACACAACAAAGATGCAGCCAACCTACTGAACTGAGCTGCAGGACAAGAATGAAACTGCTCAGGGATGTCAACATGAGGCCATTGGTGTTACTAAAACAGCTACAGAGTTCAATAACTGTGATGGGAGTGAAACAAGAGGATGGATCAACAGCATTGTAGTGACTCAACAATAGTGACCTAAATGACAGAGTGAAAAGGAGAATACAAACATACAGAATACAACTATTCTAAAACATGCACCCTTCATGCAACAAGGCCCTAAAGGCACACTGAAAAAAAAACATTTTGAAGGGGTAGTGGCTGCATCATGGTATGTGTATGCTTGACATCTGGAATGACTGGGGAGTTTTTCAGGATCAAAATAAATGGTATGGACCTAAGCACAGGCAAAATCTTAGAGGAAAACCTGCTTCAGTCTGCTTTCCACCAGACGCTGGGAGACAAATTCACCTTTCAGCTGGACAATAACCTAAAACAAAAGGCCAAATCTGCACTGGAGTTGCTTACCAAGAATACAATGAATGTGGCCAAGTTACAGTTATGACTTAAATCAAATGTAAGCCCACATTGTAGCACAATTTATGTGGGAAGAAATCCAAGGGGGGTGAATACTTATGATAACCCGTGCATTAGGAAAGTATTCAATACAGCCTCATTCTAAAATGTATTCAATTGTTTTTTTTCCTTCATCAATCTACACACAATACCCCATAATGACAAAGCAAAAACAGGTTTTTAGAAATGTTTGCTAGTTTATATTTAAAAAAAAGGATATTATATTTACATAAGTATTCAGACCCTTAACTCTGTACTTTCTTGAAGCACCTTTGGCAGCAATTACAGCCTTGACTCTTCTTGGGAATGACGCTACAAGCTTGGCACACCTCTAATTGGGGAGTTTCTCCCATTCTTCTCTACAGATCCTGTCAAGCTTTGTCAGGTTGGATGGGGAACGTCGCTGCACAGCTATTTTCAGGTCTCTCCAGAGATGTTCAATCACGTTCAATTCCATGCTCTGGCTGGGCCACTCAAGGACATTCAGAGACTTGTCCCTAAGCCACTCCTGCATTGTCTTGGCTGTGTGCTCTGGGTTGTTGTCCTGTTGGATGGTGAACCTTTGCCCCAGTCTGAGGTTCTGAGTTTTTCTGGAGCCGGTTTTCATCAAGTATCTCTCTGTACTTTGCTCCGTTCATCTTTCTCTCGATCCTGACTAGTCTCCCAGTCCCTGCCGCTGAAAAACATCCCCACAGCCTGATGCCTTCACCACCATGCTTCACTGTAGGGATGGTCCCAGGTTTCCTCCAGACATGATGCTTGGCATTCAGGCCAAATAGTTCAATCTTGGTTTCATCAGACCAGATAATCTTGTTTCTCATGGTCTGAGAGTCCTTAGGTGCCTTTTGGGAAACTCTGAGTGGGCTGTCGTTCCTTTTACTGAGGAGTGGCTTCCGTCTGGCCATTGTACCATAAAGGCCTGATTGGTTGAGTGCTGCAGAGATGGTTGTCCTTTCAGTACTAGAGTAATTTTCCAATCCCTTGATTGGGTAGACAACATGTCAGTTCATGCTACAAGAGCTCTGATAGGTTAGAGGAAGTGGTCATAATTACTGTGTAAGTCTATGGAATGGGGTGAGAACCAAGAGCATCCTAGGCTTTGTATTGAAGTCAATGTACCCAGAGGAGGACGGCAGCTAGCTGTTCTCCGGCTACCCCATGGTACTACTCTACAGATTGTTGATGCTATTGTAGACCTTCATTGTAAAATTATAAAACAGTGTGTTTTAATCAATTATTTGGTGACATGAATATATTTAGTATATTTTTATTTAAAATGATCACTTTTTCAATGTTTTACCATTTTTATGAAATTCACTGAGGAGGATGGTCCCCTCCCCTTCCTCCTCTGAGGAGCCTCCACTGATGCAATGGTGTAATAATGTTATATGATGCACTGTTTTATCTTTTGTTTAATACTGTATGTAATGTACGTTCCTTAATGTGTTTGCACCCCAGGAAGAGTAGATGCTACCTTGGCAACAGCTAATGGGGATCCCTAATAAATACAAAATAAATACAAAAATACACTGTTCAAAGGCACATCTTTTGTCTTGCCTATTCATCCTCTGAACGGCATACATACGCAATCCGTGTCTCAAATGTCTCAAGGCTGTTCTTAATGTTTTGTACATTCAGTATACATGTACACAGGGTAATTAGTTCAACATCCCATTGTTTTCAGTCCCTGAATAATTTATGCCAATAGAGTTAACCTCGTAATAATGCATTGTTGTGTCATTTTAGAGTTGGAGATTGACACATCTGCATGTTGCACTTTTCATTTTTCAATAAACAATGCTATATTTTTCTAGGAGGTTTTTGGAGGCCTATGCATAGTCTCGTCCTCCAGCCGTCTCTCTCTTGAGCCTGGGGACGAGGTTAGTCTATACATAAAAGTTTTAGATATTTTAAATGTATGACTCTACACACAGGCCTGCTATGTAATTATTGAACAGTATCACCACATAATCAAATAGAAACCTCCAAAGGTGTTTGTTTGGTTAAGAGAGGGGATGTTGCTGATCTTGTTAATTGATCTTGTTAATTGATCTCATGTGGCAGATGTGCTTTGACAAACAACACTTAGTTGCCTGACAAACCAAATGGGACATTGTTTACTAACTCACAAGTGCTATAATCCTGGGTTACAGCTCAGGCTAATGCGGTCTGGACTTCTGAAGAAGACCCGGATCTCTGCACCAGTCTGCTACATTGGTACCTGAGAGGTGGATAGGTGAAGAGATTTGGTGAACACACAGGCACACTTGCTAGAACCGTTTGAATCCAGAGAAAACAGAGGTCAGAAGTGAGTAAGCCTGTGAATACGCTGACAGGGTCAAGTGGCCTAAGGAATAATTCAGTGAATGTTCCTGAGTGGTGACATGAATCTACTTGAAATTATATGGCAAGACATGAAAATTGCTGTAGCCATGATCCACTACATCTTGACAGCGTTTGAATAATTTTGAACAGAATTATGGGTAAATATTGCACAATCCAGGTGTGCAAAGCTCTTAGAGACTGACCCAAGAAGACTCAGAGCTGTAATATCTGTTTATATACAACGATCGGGATGTGCCCAGCAGGCTCTGTCCATTATTCTTTATCATTGAGATGGAGTCAAGCTAAACCAGACATCTTTCTATGTCTCTGTGTTCCTGGGTTCTGTGACTGTCACACTCTTCAACTCCTAACACGTCCAGTAGAGCCTCAAGTAACCTTTCATCACCCCTTATAGACCTAGTTTCAACACAAGAGAGACATGTGTAAAGTAAACAACTTAAACTCTTAATCTCTCTCATACACACACACACACACACACACACACACACACACACACACACACACACACACACACACACACACACACACACACACACACACACACACACACACACACACACACACACACACACACACACACACACACACACACCATTATTTTCAGGCCCAGAATAATTCATGCCAATAGAATTAAGGTGGTAATAATGCGTTGTTGTGTCATTTTATGAAAAAGTGAAAACTTATGATACCTCATGTACATACATATACAGTGCCTGTGGAAAGTCGACACCCGCCTTGGATTTCTACACACACACGCTTCCTAGAACCGTTTGAGTCCATGGAAAGCAGAGGTCAATAGCTGGTCAGCCTGTGAACATGCTGGCAGGGTCAAATGGCCTAAGGGATGATCCTATAGTCTCTTAAGCTCTGCCAAGTCTACTAAATATTTTACACAGCAATTATAATTACCCACTCACCATGTTTACACCACAGCTTAAATGGCAGCTTAGTTTCAAAGTACATCCTATCTCTCTGGTCAGCGAACATCCTATCTCTCTGGTCAAAGTACATCGTATCATTCATTCTGATTTTGTTTGTTTATTATTATCAGCCCTGGTATCTAGATGTCAGTCAGACATCACTGCTTCACTTGAACTGGGGGAATGGACAATGTCACGATTCTGCATACGTACTGTGATCAGGATGTGACTGCAGGCTCCCCACCCACCCACCCACTCACCCACCCACTCACCCACTCACTCACTCACTCACCCACCCACTCACCCACTCACTCACTCACCCACCCACTCACTCACTCACCCACCCACCCACCCACCCACCCACCCACCCACCCACCCACCCACCCACCCACCCACCCACCCACCCACCCACTCACCCACCCACTAACCCACCCACCCACTCACCCACCCACTCACCCACCCACTCACCCACCCACCCACTCACCCACCCACTCACTCACTCACTCACTCACTCACTCACCCACCCACCCACCCACTCACCCACCCACCCACCCACCCACTCACCCACCCACTCACTCACCCACCCACCCACCCACCCACCCACCCACCCACCCACCCACCCACCCACCCACCCACTCACCCACCCACTCACCCACTCACTCACTCACCCACCCACCAACCCACCCACCCACCCACCCACTCACCCACCCACCCACTCACTCACCACTCACCACCACCACTCACTCACTCACCACTCACTCACTCACTCACTCACTCACTCACCCACCCACTCACTCACTCACTCACTCACTCACTCACTCACCCACCCACCCACCCACCCACCCACCCACCCACCCACCCACCCACCCACCCACCCACCCACCACAATAATTAAACATTCCCAATAATTAAACATTCCCAATAATTAAACGTTCCCAATAATTAAACATTCCCAATAATTAAACATTCCCAATAATTAAACGTTCCCAGAGATCTGGTTGACAACAACTAGGGATTTGTAAAATATGAGTGCCAGGCCTGACTCCTTAATCTTTCTTCTCTTTTTGCTCCTCTAGCTGGTCAGTGGCCTCAGCCGTGAATGCGTCCTTACGCACTTGGTGCGCTTACACCGACCAGACATAAAGGCTTATAATAATCTATAGCTTTATTAAATTGTGGGGAATGAGGACGCGTTTCGATTTGGTCTCCATAAAACATTTTTTTTCTAAATTCTAACCAAAGTAGGGCTGGAAATACTTTAGGTGTCCTTAATGTGCCCCAATATTTCAGTCAGCACAACGAGGGATATTTAAGACTGACCAAAAGTCTTAGTCGTATTGTACTGCAGTAGCCTTATGACATCACCAATGTTTTCTTCAAGTATCACATGCAGCAAAACAGACAGACATGCCCCTTTTTTTTACTTTTATGGGAAATTATTTTTGTCCAGCTTCTGTGAAAAGTTTGGTCATGAAAGGTGGTCAGTGACTGTAGGAAGCCTGCTTAGGAACATTACCTTACTAATTTTTATTCATCATTTTGTAAAAAAAGAAGAAAAAAAAAGGCTTCTTCCATTTTCCTCTATTGGACCTAACTGTCAAATTCACGTGAATTCTGATCTCGTGGTCTGTGGTGATGAATCTGCTTGTAGGCTTTATGCCTGTTTGTTTGTTTGCCTGAAAGTCACTGCTGGCCATTTCAACGGCGATGGTAGGCTAAAGCTACGGATATATACTTGGTAGCAATACAGTAAGTGGACATTCCCCCTTTCTCTTTATAGTGGATATTTTTCAAGCTCCTGTGAAAAGTTTGGATGTGCGTAAAACCCTCCATACTCCTATTTGACATCTGTACACATTTAAGGAAAGTTAGTGCCCTCAGGCCTGGAGGGAAGCAAAAATCATACTGTTACCCAAAAATAACAAAGAAACCTTTACTGGTTGAAACAGCTGACCAATCAGCCTGCTACCGACCCTTAGTCATCTTTTGTAAAAAAAATGTGTTTGACCAGATACAATACTACTTCACAGTAAACAAATTAACAACGGACTTTCAACACGGTTACTCAACATGTACGGCACTAACACAAATAACTGATGATTGACTGAAAGAAATTGACAATAAGAAGATTGTGGGAGCTGTTTTGTTAGACTTCGATGCAGCTTTCAACATTATCGATCATAGGCTGCAGCTGAAAAAATGTGCAGCACCAGTCAACAGCTGACACACCTACTCATTTCAGGGTTGTTCTTTATTTGGACTATTTTCTACATTGTAGAATAATAGTGAAGACATCAACTATGAAATAACATATATGGAATCATGTAGTAAACAAAAAAGTGTTAAAGAAATCAAAATATATTTTAGGTTCTTCAAAGAAGCCACCCTTTGCCTTGATGTTAGCTTGCACACTCTTGGCATTCTCTCAACCAGCTTCATGAGGTAGTCATCTGGAATGCATTTCTATTATCAGGTGTGATTGGCAAAAGTTAATTTGTGGAATTCTTTCCTTGATGAGTTTGAGCCAATCAGTTGTGTTGTGACAAGGTAGGGGTGGTATACAGAAGATAGCCCTGTTTGGTAAAAGACCAAGTCCATATTATGGAAAGAACAGCTCAAATAGGGAAAGAGAAACAACAGTCCATCATTACCTTCAGACAAAGTCTGTCAATCCATAACATTTCAAGAACTTTGAAAATTTCTTCAAGTGCAGTCGCAAAAACCATCAAGCGCTTTGATGAAACTGGCTCTCATGAGGACCGTCACAGGAAAGGAAGACCCAGAGTTACCTCTGATGCAGAGGATACGTTCAATAGAGTTAACTGCATCTAGGATTGCAGCCCAAATAAATGCTTCACAGAGTTCAAGTAACAGACACATCTCAACATCAACTGTTCAGAGGAGACTGTGTGAGTCAGGCCTTCATTGTCAAATTGCTGCAAAGAAACCACAAGTAAAGGACACCAATAAAAAGAAGAGACTTGCTTGGGCAGAAAAACACGAGCAATGGACATTAAAATGTGAGATCTTTGGTTCCAACCGCTGCGTACTTGTGAGGCGCAGAGTAGGTGAACGGATGATCTCTGCATGTGTGGTTCCCACCATGAAGCATGGAGGAGGAGGTTTGATGGTGTGGGGGTGCTTTGCCGGTGACACTGTCTGTGATTTATTTAGAATTCAAGGGAAACTTAACCAGCATGGCTACCACAGCATTCTGCAGCGATGCGCCATCCCATCTGTTTTGCACTTAGTGGGACTATCATTTGTTTCTCAACAGGAAAATAATCCAACACACCTCCAGGCTGTGTAAGGGCTATTTGACCAAGAAGGAGAGTGATGGAGTGCTGCATCAGATGACCTGGCCTCCACAATCACCCGACCTAAACCTAATTGAGATGGTTTGGAATGAGTTGGACCGCAGAGTGAAGGGAAAGCAGCAAACAAGTGCTCAGCATGTTGGAACTCCTTCAGACGGTTGAAAAAGCATTCCAAGGAGCTGTTTGACCAAGTTGAGAGAATGCCAAGTGTGCAAAGCTGTCATCAAGGCAAAGGGTGGCTACTTTGAAGAATCTCAAATATAAAATATATTTAGATTTGTTGAACAGGTTTTTTTTCTACATGATTCCATATGTGTTATTTCATAGTTTTGATGTCTTCATTACTATTCTACAATGTAGAAAATAGTAAAAAAAATAGAGAAAAACCCTTGGATGGTGTCCAAACTTCTGACTGGTACTGCATATATAAAAAATGAAAGCATTGTATTTGGGAAAAGTAATTCGCTACAGCCTAAACTGAACCTAAATCTAAGAATAAATCATGTGCCAATTGAATAAGTTGAGGAGACTAAATTGCTTGGAGTAACACTAGATTGTAAACTGACATGGACAAAACATGTTGATGGGTGGAGTTCTGTCCATGATAAAGAGCTACGCTTCTTCATTGACAATCAACTAAAGTCCTACAGACCTTTGTTTTATCACACCTGGACTACTGACCAGTTTTTTATTTTTTATTTAACCTTAATTTAACTAGGCAAGTCAGTTAAGAACAAATTCTTATTTACAATGATGGCCTAGGAACAATGGGTTAACTGCCTTGTTCAGGGACAGAATGACAGATTTTTACCTTGTCAGCTCTGGGATTCAATCCACCAACCTTTCAGTTACTGGCCTAATTCTCTAATCACTAGGCTACCAGCCACCCCACAGTTAACGGTCAAGTGCCATGAAGAACAGAGCAGAACTTCCTGGCCCTTAAATGTATACTGAGGGCTAATATCAATAACATGCATGTCAGTCTCTCCTGGCTCAAAGTAGAGGAGCGATTGACAGTGTCGCTGCATCGCTACTTGCAATCTCCTGCAGAGTTCTGTCATTTTATCCGTGTCTGTGCCCAAACAATTCGATCTTCTACTTCTACTGTTTCCGCGTGCGATAGACTACCTTCTGCCCCACCCGTGCCCTGGACACTTTGGAAGCCATATTTTGCACCAGCAACATACCACCCTGAATACCGCTGCTGGCTTGCTTCTGAAGCTAAGCAAGGTTGGTCCTGGTCAGTTCCTGGATGGGAGACCAGATGCTGCTGGAAGTGGTGTTGGAGGGCCAGTAGGAGGCACTCTTTCCTCTGGTCTAAAAAATATCCCAATGCCCTAGGGCAGTGATTGGGGACACTGCCCTGTGTAGGGTGCTGTCTTTCAGATGGGACATTAAACGGGATTCCTGACTCTCTGAGGTCATTAAAGATCACATGGCACTTATTGTAAGAGTAGGGGTGTTATCTCCGGTGCCCTGGCTAAATTCCAAATCTGTCCCTCAAACCATCATGGTCACCAAATAATTGTCTATTCCCCAGGTTGTTGCTGTAAATGAGAATGTGTTCTCAGTCAACTTACCTGGTTAAAAGAAGAAAAAAAATATATGCATTGATTGCTCCCATCTATCTTCAGAGTTCTTGCTGTTAGGTGACCTAAACTGGGACATGCTTAACACCCCGGCCATCCTACAATCTAAGCTTGATGCCCTCAATCTCACACAAATTATCAATGAACCTACCATGTACAACCCCAAATCTGTAAACACGGGCACCCTCATAGATATCATCCTAACCAACATGCCCTCTAAATACACCTCTGCTGTCTTCAACCAGGATCACTGCCTCATTGCTTGCGTCTGTAATGGGTCTGTGGTGAAACGACAACCCCTCATCACTACCAAACGCTCCCTAAAACACTTCAGCGAGCAGGCTTTCTAATTGACCTGGCGCAGGTAACCTGGAAGGACATTGACCTCATTCTGCAACACTGTAGAAGATGCCTGGTTATTCTTTAAAATTGCTTTCCTCACAATCTTAAAAAAGCATGCCCCATTCAAAAAAAAGTAGAAGCAGGAACAGATATAGCCCGTGGTTCACTCCAGAGCTGACTGCCCTTGACCAGCACAAAAACATCCTGTGGCGTACTGCATTAGACTCGAATAGCCCCCGCGATATGCAACTTTTCAGGGAAGTTCGGAACCAATATACACAGGCAGTTAGGAAAGCAAGGGCTAGCTTTCGGCTTTTGACTCTGTAAATCACCACATTCTTATCGGCAGGCTCAAAAGCCTTGGTTTCTCACCAAGGTTCACCAACTACCTGGTTCACCAACAACTTCTCAGACAGAGTTCAGTGTGTCAAATCGGAGGGCCTGTTGTCCGGGCCTCTGGTAGTCTCTATGGGGGTGCCACAGGGTTCAATTCTCGGGCTGACTCTTTTCTCTGTATACATCAATGATGTCGCTCTTGTGATTCTGTGATCCACCTCTACTCAGGCGATACCATTCTGTATATTTCTGGCCCTTCTTTGGACACTGTGTTAACTAACATCCAGATGAGCTTCAATGCCACACAACTCTCCTTCCGTGGCCTCCAGCTGCTCTTAAATGGAAGTAAAACTAAATGCATGCTCTTCAACCGATCCTACCAACACCTGCTCGCCCGTCCACCATCACTACTCTGGACGGCTCTGACTTAGAATATGTGGACATCTACAAATACCTAGGTGTCTGGTTAGACTGTAAACTCTCCTTCCAGACTCACATTAAGCATCTCCAATCCAAAATTAAAACTGGAATCGGCTTCCTATTTCACAACAAAGCATCCTTCACTCATGCTGCCAAACACACCCTCGTAAAACTGACTATCCTACCAATCCTTGACTTCAGCAATGTCATGTACAAAATAGGCTCCAACTCTCTACTCACCAAATTGGATGCAGTCTATCACAGTGCCATCTGTTTTGTCACCAAAGCCCCATATACTACCCACCATTGCGACCTGTATGCTCTCGTTGGCTGGCCCTCGCTTCATATTCGTCGCCAAATCCACAGGCTCCAGGTCAACTATAAGTCTTTGCTAGGTAAAGCATCGCCTTATCTCAGCTCACTGGTCACCATAGCAGCACCCATAGCAGCACGCACTCCAGCAGATATATTTCACTGGTCACCCACAAAGCCAATTCCTCGTTTGGCCGCCTTTCCTGCCAGTTCTCTAATGTCAATGACTGGAATAAATTGCAAAAATCACTGAAGCTGGAAACTCATATCTCCCTCACTAACTTTAAGCATCAGCTGTCAGAGCAGCTCACAGATCACTGCTGCTGTACATAGCCCATCTGTAAATAGCCCACCCAGCTACATCATCCCCATACTGTTATTTATTTAATTTTGCTCCTTTGCACCCCAGTATCTCTACTTACACATTCATCTTGTGTACATCTATCACTCCAGTCTCTATCACTCCAGTGTTAATGCTAAATTGTAATTATTTTGCCACTATGGCCTATTTATTGCCTTACCTCCCTAATCTTACCTCATTTGCACACACTGTATATAGACTTTTTCTACTGTATTATTAACTGTATGTTTTGTTTATTCCATGTGTAATTCTGTGTTGTTGTTTGTGCCGTACTGCTTTGCTTTATCTTGGCCAGGACGCAGTTGTAAATGAGTACTTGTTCTCATATAGTCTACCTGGTTAAATAAAGGTGAAATATTTTTTTTATAAAAAGTAACTCAAGCAAGCAGTAGAATCAGATAAAATATATAATAACACCTCACAACACAAGAAGAGAGGCACACACACTCACACTCACACACACATTGTAATGTTGTGGTATTGTGGATTTTGGATTGTAAATGTGTAATATTACAGTAATAATGTATTGTATGATGTATTGTTTTATTGATGATGTAAGCAGTTGTTTTTTGTTGGAACAGTTTTAACTCTGTTTGGACCCCAGGGGATCCTAATAAATACTAAATACTAAAAATACTCTTATGTTGCCTGTAGTTGTATTTAGACAATGATGTTGCCTGTAGTTGTATTTAGACAATGATGTTGCCTGTAGTTGTATTTATACAATGATGTTGCCTGTAGTTGTATTTAGACAATGATGTTGCCTGTAGTTGTATTTAGACAATGATGTTGCCTGTAGTTGTATTTAGACAATGATGTTGCCTGTAGTTGTATTTAGACAATGATGTTGCCTGTAGTTGTATTTAGACAATGATGTTGCCTGTAGTTGTATTTATACAATGATGTTGCCTGTAGTTGTATTTAGACAATGATGTTGCCTGCAGTTGTATTTAGACAATGATGTTGCCTGTAGTTGTATTTAGACAATGATGTTGCCTGCAGTTGTATTTAGACAATGATGTTGCCTGTAGTTGTATTTAGACAATGATGTTGCCTGTAGTTGTATTATGACAATGATGTTGCCTGTAGTTGTATTTAGACAATGATGTTGCCTGTAGTTGTATTTAGACAATGATGTTGCCTGTAGTTGTATTTAGACAATGATGTTGCCTGTAGTTGTATTTTGACAATGATGTTGCCTGTAGTTGTATTTAGACAATGATGTTGCCTGTAGTTGTATTTATACAATGATGTTGCCTGTAGTTGTATTTAGACAATGATGTTGCCTGTAGTTGTATTTAGACAATGATGTTGCCTGTAGTACAGTAGGTACATAGTCTATTGGTGCAAATGCTATGTTTAAGTTACAAAATATGTCCATGTTGAAGCCATGCAATTACTATGTGGACTGCAAACATGTGGACTGCAAACATGGACTGCAAACATGTGGACTGCAAACATGTTCAACATAACAGAATATAGACCAATCCCATATTTGCTATTTTGTTTCTAGGCTATTTAAAGGCCCAGTGCTATAAGAACAATGATTTTTTTTTATTTCCACACTGAAGTTGTAAATATATTGTGAAAATGATGATAATGCCAGATTAGTGTAACGGATGTTTGAAAAGACTGCCTGAAATTTCATCCTGTTGCGGTGGGATGGAGTTTTGACCTGCCTGGTGACATCATCAGGTGATAATTTAGAACACCCGAAAAAGAGAATTTCAAACCTCTCTGCCAATAACAGCTAGTTTAGATATTTCCCCTCTCCACTCAGACCTTTCCCAGACTGTCCTAGCAAAATTCTTGCTTGAGAAATTTCTCCTTGCTAAGAAGCAATTTTTGTTCCATTTTGACCATTTTAATTGAAAACAATCACAGTAAAGTACTTCATTGTTACCCAGAAAGGATTTGATATTGAGATAAAAACGGCTGCATTGGACCTTTAACAAACTAGGCTATTACCGATTTCCATTCGGATTGGAGTTCATGACAACACAATACGTACAAAACAACTTGAAGCAACCACATCTTTAGCCGTGAATCACGTTCTGATTAGCCAGTGATGGGTCAAGACTCAACACCTCGAACTTGCTTAATAATCAAAATCCAGCTCCCAGAGCTATCTATAGGTCTGCTTCCCAGAATAGTCTGAATCCAAAGAAAGCAGGTCAGAAGCGGGTAAGCCTGTGAATGAAGACAGTGAATGTTTCTGAGTGGTGAAGTAACCGTTTTGACATAAATCTGATTGAAAGTCTATGGCAAGACTGGACAATTGCTGTAGCCATGACCCTCAACACCTTGTCAGCGTTTGAATAATTTAGAAAAGAATAATGGGAAAATATTGCACAATCCAGGTGTCCAAAGCTCTTAGAGACTGACCCAAGAAGACTCAGAGCTGTAAAAACTGCCAAAGGTTTTTCTATCATGTATTGACTGGGGGTGAATACTTATTTAATCTAGTTATATTAGTCTTTCCTTTTTCATTCATTTTGTAATAAATGTTAGAATTGTTCTCCCACTTTGACATGATTGAGTATTTTGTGTAGATCATGGACAAAAAAATGATAATTAAATTCATTTCAATCCCACTTTGTAAAAAAATCCAAGGGGGTTGAATACTTATAATACCCAGTGTACATATACATACTGTATACAGTGCCTATGGAAGGTCTACACCCCCCTTGCATTTCTTCTCACACACACGCACACTTCCTAGAACCATATGACTCCTTGGAAAGCAGTAGTCAAAAGCGGATCAGCCTGTGTATATGCCGACAGGGTCCAGTGGCCCAAAGAATGCTCACGTAGTCTTTTAAGCTCTGTGAAGTCAACTATTTTAAACAGCAATTATAATCACCCACTCACCATTTTTACACCAGACTTCACATGGCAGATTATTTTCAAAGAACATCCTATTTCTCTAGTCAAAGAACGTCGTATCTTTCATTCTGATTTCATTTGTTCATTATGATCATCCCTGGTATCTAGATCAGGCTGCTTCACTTCACAGAGGGAATGGACAATGACGTGATTCTGCTTACGTACTAAGATCGTGATGTGCCGACACTCTCTGTCCAATATTCTTTATCATTGAGATAAAGTCAAGGTAAACCAGCTAACTTTCTATGTCTCTGTGTTCCTGGATTCTGTGACTGTCACACTCTTCAACTCCTAACACGTCCAGTAGAGCCTCAAGCAGCCTTTTATCCCCCTTATAGACCCGAGTTTCAACACAAAAGAGATGTGTGTAAGTTTCTCGTCTGTCTGTCTCTATCTCCCCCCCTCCCTCGCCAGACCATAATAGGCCTAATTCAATGGCCACAGTTGTTGTTTGACATTCTCAAAGATGACAACAACTAAGGTCTTTGAAATATTTATTTTTATTTTTTATACCTTGTGTCACTTTTTTTTTATTTGCCAGGAATGTGGTTGCTGCAATACAGTGCTGGCTCCTCAGCCAGTTACCTTCATTAGGCCCCGCTTGGCATGGGAACCCAGGTCACACAAGGACAGCCCAGAATAGGAAAAACAGCCCAGCCTGCAGCCAAGCTCTAGCAGTGGCTTAAATCCACCAGCAGTGGGAACCTACGAAGGCCATTTAACCGCTGGGCAGTGAAACACACACATGTATAGGATAAGCACCATCTACGGTACAGTTATATATTTCTGATGTAGCCTGTAGTATATGTGTCTATTTTTCCCTATGGGCCAAATGATAAAATGCTTCAATTCCCTCCCCTCAGCCACAGTCAAAATGATACTCTGTCCCTCTGCTTCCATAAGCAGTTGAGTAGGCTTGTGGTTACTAAGCAACCATCATCAAGTCCCACTCAGGCTAATCCAGCTATCAAGGCCAGGGTCTCGTCGTGACTGGAGCCTGGCAGAGGGCTGATAGGCTACATAACGCCTCCCTCTCTCCCTCACTCCATCCCATCCTTCTATCTGTTGTCCATGAGGACACTGCTGCCGATAGATACTGTCTGACTTCTTCTTCTGAAGGCCGGCCAAA
This sequence comes from Oncorhynchus masou masou, assembly GCF_036934945.1. Lineage (NCBI taxonomy): Eukaryota > Metazoa > Chordata > Actinopteri > Salmoniformes > Salmonidae > Oncorhynchus > Oncorhynchus masou. Next base: position 31,663,499 of record NC_088227.1, read on the forward strand.
ACTGAATAAAACATTAGTTTCATATTTTCTCAGCCTCCCCCGCCCTTGATAAAAAAAAAATATTAAAACGTGACAAGCTACGGCAGGTGCAGTAATTCACCAAACTGAGCTCCAAGAAGCTGATTTTATTGAGGAATGGCATAGGTTGGTTAAAAACCTCTCTATAGACCATTTTCCAGTACACGACACACTGACTTCACGCAAAGATGCTCTCAACTCTTGGCAGCTGTAATAAAGCCATTGCCGTCCGCGCCCATTCAACATAGCCTAGATTTAAGTTTTCATTACTTCTAAACAAAATAACTTTTTGCCGTTCTCATACGCTTACACTGATGTTTCGATTCTTGCTTGAACAGTCTCTAAGATTACATTTGGTTGTGATCTTTGGAAATGAACTATTTTGGATGCAGTAGTTGTTAGCTAGAATGCAAACACTCATTGATATAGGCTGTAGCAAAAACTAGCCAAAGAACCATTTTCCTGGTTGAAGTTTAAGTGTTTTTTAAGTAGAATTCAGTTGATTTGCGATGATGACACAAACATTATATTGATTCAGACATTCATACGAGCCTTAAAATCCAATTAAAATCCCAAATGATTGTGAAATTCACTTATATAAACAACTTTTTTGGCTGGCGTTCTATTAGAACTCCCCCTTGTTCTGCCACCAGTTTGCACGCATCGCCCTCGTGCGGCAATGTTTGTAAACACAGGGGTGTATTAAGTGATTGAATAACTGCCATCCTTCTTGACTGAGACCAGAGGGTCTTAGTATGTTCACTGGACTAGTTTCCCACTGGGCACATACATCAGTTCAACGTCTAGTTTTGATTTACATTTGATTTACAGTTGTCAACTAACATGAATTCAACGTGAAATCAACCAAAAATATAGGCTAAAAGTTTGGTGAAAAAAATATAAAATTCCCTTTTTGCAAATCCAATCAGTTTTCCACGTTGATTCCATATCACATTGAATTTTTTGGTTGAAATTATGTGGAAAAACATTGATTCAAGCGGTTTTGCCCTGCGGGTTCTGACTTCTTGGAAAGGGGATTTTGAACCTGACCAGAGTACAGCATTGATAACCTCTGACAGTGGTACAATGAAGGCTATTGAGACATTGGCAATGTCGTGCCCTAGATAGCCATACGTTCTTAGAAAAAAGGGTTCCAAAAAGGTTATTTGGCTGTCCCCCTAGTATAACCCTTTTTGGCTCCAGATAGAACCCTTTTGGGTTCCATGTAGAACCCTCTGTGGAAAGGTTTCTTAAAAAAAAAATTATATATGTATATATATATATTTTATTTTTGCATTTTCCAATTAAGAACATTCAAAACAAAAGTGAAAAGATATTAGACAACGATCGGACAAAGTGACAGTAACAGACGAGCGTAACAACAAATAAATAAATAATAATAATCATATATACAATGTGGAAAGGTTTCTATATGGAAACCAAAAGAATTCTACCTGGAACCAAAAGAGTTTTACCTGGAACCAAAATGGATTCTTCAAAGGGTTCTCCTATGGGGACAGTCAAAGCACCCTTTTAGGTTTTAGATAATCTACACTCAGAAAAAAAGGTGCTGTCTTACATTAGACATGGGATAGTATTTGCTGAATCTGATAACATTAGTGCACAATAAACAACGAGTGTATAGTAAGGCTAATGAGATATTAGCATTTTAAGGCACTAAAGTTAGATAGCAGTGCACTACAGTACAGGTAGGTGACCAGAGTTCTAAATATAACTAATTCTAAGTCGCTCTGGATAAGAGCATCTGCTAAATGACTAGAGTGTAAAAAAATATATATATAACCTCAAACACTAACCTCAATGTACTGTAAAAACTATTGAGATTGGCTTTTAGAAAGGGCACTAGATAGCAGTACAGTAGACTACAGTAGGGCTATAGGTGATACTATTTAGTCAAGTAATGCCACTGAGTAGGTTATGATAACAGTGCAGTTTCAATAGTTTCAAGTTTTAATATCGCATGCACAAGTACAGTGAAATGCCTTTCTTGCAAACTCAAAACCCAACAATGCAATAATAAATAACAATGTAATACAAAAAAAACACATGAGGAATAAGAATCACAAATCTGAAATACACAATAAAGTAAGTAAGCATACTATATACAGAATGATGATCCAGATATACTGCAGGTGATGTCGAGCCCTGTGTGGTGCTGGTTCTCTTCAGGACTTTGCTCACAGCCTCTCTCCTCTTGTATCATCTTCACTTTCAAACACTCCTCTGGCCAACTCAAAGTTTCCTATTGATCTCTGCAGAGAGCACCTGCTATATACACACACACACACCTGCTGGCTGCCATGTTAACTATACAGTCTCAGCGAGACAGTAACATGCCCATTAGTATGCAGGAGATGTGGTTTTGAGTGGAAAGACTGAGAGAACACCCTCAGAAGCCTGGAGCTTGGAATGTCAATTTGCTATTAAGAGTGTTGAGCAATGTTTTATTGAATTATTCACAATCCACATCCTGCCTGACCTGCCTTCACCTCACAGCACTCCTGTAGCATTAGTGACTTGGAATGGCATATGGAACAATGTTAACTGTGAACCCATGTAATATGTATCATTGGTGTGAACTTTTGAATACCCTCGAAGGTCTGGGATAATATAATTTTAAAGAAGGACGTTCTCAAAGAACTTTCCAGCCCCTTTACTTCTCATGTTTTATTAAGTCAAAGTCAAGAAGAACTCACAAATAGAAATTAATTATACATGGGCCAGGTATGTGTTTAGTAGTGGATTTGTGTACACAGTACCTTGTGGTCACACACATGCATTATTTGTTCGGTTACTCACTCGCCTACATCATGCTGTTATCAAAGCCACCTGAAAAATGCTTAAGTATTTTATCTTTAAAGTAACAAAGCAAAGCATGCAGTATGTCCTACAGGTACTTATTTTCAGGGGGGGTGAAGTACAGATATAGGATCCTCATTTGACCTATTTTGTCACAGCAAAATAATACTTCAGCAACAGGATTTGAAGGTTTAGTTCATACTGTTGCTTGATTAGCTATTAGCTTAGGCTGTTAGCTGTTAGCTGTTAGCTGTTAGCTGGCCAAAAGCAGACTACATGAAAAGTGCTAAAAAAAGAAAAGTGATAAAATTAACATCCTACACACGTATGTATATTCTTAAATTACAATATCAGATATGCTAAACTGTGTAATTAACCTTTAATTAATGAACGCAGGCATTTGGATTTAATATTTTTAATTGTCTGCTAGATTTCCTCGCTTTGTAACACATTATGTTACGTTACAGCCTTATTGTAAAATAGATGAAATACATTTTTTTTTGCAGTTGTATTAGAAATGAAAAACAGAACCCGATAGTCACTCTGACAGAGCTCCAGAGTTCCTCTGTGGAGATGGGAGAACCTTCCAGAAGCACAGCCATTTCTGCAGCATTCCACCAATCAGGCCTTTACAGTAGGGTGGCCAGATGGAAGCCACTCCTCAATAAAAGGCACACGACAGCCCACTTGGAGTTTGCCAAAAGGCACCTAAAGAACTCAGACCACGACAAACAAGATTCTGTTGAAACCAAGATTGAACTCTATGGCCTGAATGCCAACCGTCATGTCAGGAGGAAACCTGGCACCATCCCTACGGTGGAGTTATGGTGGTGGCAGCATCATGCTGTGGGGATGTTTTTCAGTGGCAGGGACTGGGAGACTAGTCAGGATCGAGGGAAAGATAAACGGAGCAAAGCACAGAGAGATCTTTGATGAAAATATGCTCCAGAGCGCTCAGGACCTCAGACTGGGGCGAAGGTTCACCTTCCAACAGAAAAATGACCCAGCACACAGCTAAGACAATGCAGGAGTGGTTTCGGGACAAGCCTCTGAATGCCCGGACTTGAACCCGATCGACCATCTCTGGAGAGACCTGAAAATAGCTGTGCAGCAGCACTCCCCATCCAACCTGACAGAGCTTGAGAGGATCTGCAGAGAAGATCTCCCCAAATACAGGTGTGCCAAAGTAATAGTGACAAACCCAAGAAGACTTGAGGCTGTAATCGCTGCCAAAGTTTACATACACTCAATTAGTATTTGGTAGCATTGCCTTTAAATTGTTTAACTTGGGTCAAACATTTTGGGTAGCCTTCCACAAGCTTCTCACAATAAGTTGGATGAATTTTGACCATTCCTCTTGACAGAGCTGGTGTAACTGAGTCAGGTTTGTAGGCCTCCTTGCTCACACATGCTTTTTCAGTTCTGCCCACAAATTTTCTACAGGATCGAGGTCAGGGCTTTGTGATGGTCGCTCCAATACCTTGACTTTGTTGTCCTTAAGCCATTTTGCCACAACTTTGGAAGTATGCTTTGTGACCAAGCATCCTGACTGATGTCTTGAGATGTTGCTTCAATATATTCACATAATTCTCCTGCCTCATGATGCCATCTATTTTCTGAAGTGCACCAGTCCCACCTGCAGCAAAGCACCCACACAACATGATGCTGCCAACCCATGCATCACAGTTGGGATGGTGTTCTTTGGCTTGCAAGCCTCCCCCTTTTTCCTCCAAACATAACGATGGTCATTATGGACAAACATTTCTATTTTTGTTTCATCAGACAAGAGGACATTTCTCCAAAAAGTATGATCTTTGTCCCCATGTGCAGTTGCAAACCGTAGGGCTTTTTTTATGGCAGTTTTGGAGCAGAGGCTTCTTCCTTGCTGAGCGGCCATTCAGGTTATGCCGATATAGGACTCGTTTTTACTGTGGATTAAAATGCATTGTACCTATTTCCTCCAGCATCTTCACAAGGTCCTTTGCTCTTGTTCTGTGATTGATTTAAACTTTTCACACCAAAGTACGTTCATCTCTAGGAGACAGAATGCGTCTCCTTCCTGAGCGGTATGACGGCTGCGTAGTCCCATGTTTATACTTGGTACTATTGTTTGTACAGATGATCGTGGTACGTTCAGGCGTTTGGAAATTGCTTCCAAGGATGAACCAGACTTGTGGAGGTCTACAATCTTTTTTTCTGAGATCAAGGTAGGCCTTGAAATACATCCACAGGTACACCTCCAATTGACTCAAATTATGTCAATTAACCTATCAGAAGCTTCTAAAGTCATGACATAATTTTCTGGAATTTTCCAAGCTGTTTAAAGGCACAGTCAACTTAGTGTATGTAAACTTCTGACCCACTGGAATCGTGATACAGTGAATTATAAGTGAAATAATCTGTCTGTAAACAATTGTTGGAAAAATTACTTGTGTCATGCACAAAGTAGATGTCCTAACCGACTTGCCAAAACTATAGTTTGTTAACACAAAATCTGTGGAGTGGGTGAAAAACAAGTTTTAATGACTCCAACATAAGTGTATGTAAACTTCCGACTTCAACTCTATGATGTTGAAAGCTATGATTTCATATCTGGTGTCTTGTTGGACATAAAGACTTTGTGGTTTAGGGAGAACATGCCAGGAGTGTGGACACGTGGCAAGTGTTTGCTGATTAAATAAAAGCACTATATATAGAAAACTATGTGGACACCCCTTCAAATTAGTGGATTCAGCTATTTCAACCACACCCATTGCTGACAGGTGTATAATATCAAGCACACAGCCATATATCTGCATATACAAACATTTGCAGTAGAATGGCCTTACTGAAGAGCTCAGTGACTATCAACGTGACACCATCATAGGATTCCACCTTTCCAACAAATCAGTTCATCAAATTTCTGCCCTGCTAGAGCTGCCCCAGTCAATTGTAATTGTTGTTATTGTGAAGTGAAAACGCCTAGGACAAACAACGGCTCAGCGGCGAAGTGGTAGGCCACACAAGCTCACAGAATGGAATCACTGAGTGCTAAAGCGAGTAGCGTGTTAAAATAAAAATGGTCTGTCCTCGGTTGCAACACTCACTACCGAGTTCCAAACTGTCTCTGGAAGCAACGTCAGCACAAGAACTGTTTGTCGGGAGCTTCATGAAATGGGGTATGAAACTCACCTCCATTGGACTCTGGAGCAGTGGAAACGTGGTCTCTGGAGTGATGAATCACGCTTCACCATCTGGCTGTCCAATGGACGAATCTATGTTTGGTGGAAGCTTGGAGAACGCTATCTGCCCCCATGTGTAGTGCCAACTGTAAAGTTTGGTGGAGGAGGAATAATGGTCTAGTGCTGCTTTTCATGGTTTGGGCTAGGCCCATTAGTTCTAGTGAAGGGACATCTTAATGCTACAGCATACAATGACATTCTAGACAATTCTGTGCTTTCATCTTTTTGGCAAAGTTATGGGAAGGACCTTTACTGTTTCAGCATGACAATGCCCCCATGCACAAAGCGAGGTCCATACAGAAATGGTTTGCTGAGATCGGTGTGGAAGAACTTGACAGGCCTGCACAGAGCCCTGACCTCAACTCCATCGAACACCTTTGGGATGAATTGGAACACTGACTTCGAGCTTATTCGACCAACATCAGTGCCTGACCTCAGTAATGCTGCTGTGGCTGAATGGAAGCAATTCCCAGCAGCAATGTTCCCAGAAGAGTGGAGGCTGTTATAGCAGCAAAGGGGGTACCAACTCCATATTAATGCCCATGATTTCGAAATTAGATGTTCGACAAGCAGGTGTCCACATACTTTTGATCATGTGGAGAAACATTGCTTATTGATCCAATTCAGCTTTTGTTTTCAATTACGGGCAGATAAGGTCTATGTTGTTATTCAAGGTTCCATTTGATTGCAGCGAGTCTTAGATTTTAATCTGGCTCTTTCTCAGTAATCAAAAAACGTTTTTTTGAATAGTTGTCCAGACATATTTGTCCTGGCTCTATTGTTATGCTGCTCCAGAGTGGACACACACTGACAATGCTAGACTCCACTCACTGCTCTCTTATGCAAATGTTCAATACCTATTTCTTTCTCATTTGTCATGCTCTGTTTCTGTTAGGGGAACCAGGGTTGGTTGTCACACTGTTTACTCTTGTGTGTATTTCTCATTACCAGTATATCTTACAAGCCTCTTTTCAATATTAGGAGAAATACCAAAGTATTGGGTTGAAATGGATACCTTTTTATCATCATATCTTATTCCAATATGTTGTTATAAGCCATCAAACACACTCTGTCCACTTGTGACAACCAGACCCATCGCAGGGTTGGATGTCACACAGTATAGGGTTGGTTGTCTCAATGTAACTTTTGTAACAGGAAATTAAGTAACATAGCAAACAGTCTTATAAATAGCCTTTCTTTGATCGAGCGATATTCCAAACAAAATTCAGCATTTTTTGCCGTGAGAACAACATTAGACATTTTGAGTACATTTGTGTGTATGCGTGTGTTTGCATGTGTGGGTGTATGAAAGAAAATATATCTGTGTGCGAGAGAGTCAACAAACCCAGATAGCACAGATACCTCTGCCCAACGGAGGTATTCATGATGCATCGGGAAGATGCAGTTTAGACAGCATTTGCTAATTGGCCAGACGTCTCACAGATGTGTAGAATACCTAGTACATTGTAAATTCCACAGTTTATACGTTGGCCAGTAATCAACATTCTATTCTGATGACTCGGCGACATCTTCCCAATGTACAAACGCTCTCCACACTACATATTCCCAACACATATAGAAATGTCGGGCAAAGGTGTTTGTGTTTACTGGGAAGGGAGGTCTTTAGAGCAACAGAACAAAAGAGTGTGGGATTTATTGCCAGTGGCAATGTTCCCGAGCAATATGGTTATAATGGGGTTGATAGTGACAAACAACCCCACATTTTATGTGAAAACCATCCCGAACCAGCCCTGCAATGCTAATGAAGATGCTAGTTACCACAAGGAACAGGAACAGGTTTGGAATGTAGCTCTCCTTTTCCTCTTTGCAACAAACATA